>NC_133324.1:516005872-516123372 GCF_042186555.1 Aquarana catesbeiana | reverse complement strand
GACCTAATATACTCATGGTCTCACCAAATATTATTTGAATGTTGTATGTGACATGGGACGTGCTTCTGTCTTCCGGGGACCGATGTGAGGACAAGGAAATAGGACTCAGGGTAAATTCGAAATATTGACATATTGCTGACTATTGCTAATTTCCTTCAAAGACTCTGAGGGTCATTCACTAAGAAAAAGAAGGCACTGCACCAGTTCATACATGAATTGGTGCGCTGAAAAAGTAATTAATCAAACGTGCGAACCGGCGCACATTGAAGTGCAAATAGCGATAATAAATACCCGCATATGTTAACTGCAACTGACACTAGGGTAACTGTGGTTTTAACAGTGATAATAGCGCACACCCAATACAATTGGTTAATTTCATCTAATTGGGTGTCTTGTTAGGCAATTAGTAGGTGTTCTCAGTTAATTAACCCTTTTGATGCTAATCTCATTCCTATTACTTCTAATATATCTTTAAAATGTGTTTTTTTTTTTCTTTTTTTTACTCAAATCTTTCAATACAATACAAAGAACAGAGAAGTGTTTCTACATCTAATAAATTAATATTTTCAGATCTTGATCTTTAAAGGTGACCATACACTGCAATCAGTTAGATCTTAAATAACTTAGATTTAGTGCAAGAGCCTGTTTGATTTCCTATAATTTGAATTAATTGTTCAAGTGCGTCTTCCTATTACCTATTTTGCCAAAATATTGAGTGGTACATATTTACATAGTTAGTAAGGTTGAATAAAGACATCAGTCCATCCAGTTCAACCTGAGTGAGCACCCCAAAGATTGGCCAGTCAGATTGCATAGTGCATGACCATCTTAAGTGCCAAATTTGTAATGTAGATGTGCCATGACCCACTTGTATTTTCCTAAGGATATTTCTTGGGCATTATACAAGGCAAATGAGAACACACCTTTTTTCAAGACATGCTAGAGTTATCAGGAATCTTCAAACTACGGCTCTCCGGCTGTTGCGGAACGTTACGTCCCATAAGGCATTGCAAAACTCTGACATTCACAGACATGACTAGGCATGATGGGAATTGTAGTTCCTGAACAACTGGAGGGCCGTAGTTTGAAGACCCCTGTGCTAGACCATTATTATGCCTCCAGAATTTGGAGTGTGGCATCTACCCAACTTCTCTCTGCTGGTGGACACAAGAACCTACTAGATAGATAGAGATATATCTACAGTATATCTATATCCATATACACTGAAGCAGGAAGCAATATACATTGGCCCGGAAGTGAATCTGTACACAGGAAGTAGGTGTGTGTTTTGAGGCCAAATCATTTAGACATACACACATGACCTACACAAACACCACCCCATGTAAAAATAAATAAAAAATTATCTTAATTTGCAAATAAGGATCATCTCTTCCTCAGAGAACAGTGAGCGGGGCATGGTGGTGGGAAGAAATTAGCAGCAGTACAAGCAACTTCCTGAAGCTGCGTGATGTCATTCCTGTGTGCTGGCCACCGCTTCCGGGAACCAGGTATGTGCCACGGGGACATGCATCTAGGTGCAGGCCCATAACTTTATTGGTGTATAATAGGAAAGCAGATGCAGATTTCCAGGACTGGACTAACAATAGTTTCTAGTGAAAGGCAACTGGTGTTTTCTATTAAACAAGGTCTAAATGGGCCATTGACATGTATCACAGTTGAACTTAGGATTTCATTTAATTTAACTTTGCAAAGACACATTCCTTTCTTATTTTTTCTTGGTGATAGAGTGCAGAGAGATTTGAAGTCTTGTCAGTTTTTGGGGATGTCTGTACCCCTGATAGGGTGAAGACACCTCCCAAATTTTGCCAGTTTCTCCTTCAAATGTATTCTCTTCCTGTCACATAGCCAAACAGGAAGTGAGGGTAAAACCCTACCAATGTCTTTCCTTGGGGACACACAGGTCAATCTAAATAGTGTCCCCATTAGGTAAATTGCACTCTAGCACTTTGCTGTGTACACCCCAAATTATGTATCTTGGACTTTGGGGTTTATTTACTAAATGCAAATCAACTTTGCACTACAAGTGTACTTTGAATTGCAGTCGATGGAGATCTAAGGGGGATATGCAAGGAAAATAAAAAATAGCATTTTGCATCTACATAATTGGATGATAAAATCAGCAGTGCTCCCCCTCAGATTTACAGCAAGTACACTTGTAGTGCAGAGTGGATTTGCCTTTAATAAACCCCAAAATACCTAATATTTTGGGGTGTACACAGCAAAGTGCTAGAGTGCAATTTGCCTAATGGGGACACTAGTTAGATTGACCTGTGTGTCCCCACGGAAAGACATTGGTAGGGTTTTACCCTCACTTCCTGTTTGGCTAGAAAAGGGACACAAAGCACAACCTAAAAAGACTAATAGGGTTTCTTTTTTTTTTTTTTAAATTCAAAGCTTTTTATTCATCTTCATACAAAATACATCATATCTCATATTAATCAATATACATATACATATAACCTCATAATAATAAAATCATCTACTTCACTACAAGATGTATTTATCCGCCCTACCGGGTATATTCTGTTAGTTTTCTTCCCTTTTTTACCCCCCGTTACACTGAACTATAGACCTGGTAGTCAGCCCACACTACATCTTAGTTACCTGCACACACACCTCTACTTTTAACTTAGATTCTACACTTTTCCCTTTCCTCTTTTCCCCCTATACTCTATCTAAGATGGTCTACCTTCTCAATCCATGGAGTCCAGATTTTTTAAAATTCCTTTATATTCCCTCCTCTAACATAAACTGTCTTTTCTTTCCCTATCGTTTCTGACACCGTTCTAGACCAATCCTCTACTGACGGGGGTTTCTCTGCTTGCCATCTCCTAGCTATTTCCTTTCTTGCCTGATAAAGGGTTTCTAACACTCACTTGGTTTCCCTCAAATGCCCACAATTAGAATAGGATTTTCTTGAGCTAGATTTTGGCTCAGTGCTCTAAATCAGTGGTTCTCAACCCTGTCCTCAAGTACCCCCAACAGGCTATGTTTGCAGGTTTTCCTTCATCTTGCACAGGTGCTTTAACTCAGTCAATGGCTTGGTATTTTGGACGGCTATTTTATCTAAGATAAATTCCCAAAACATGGCCGGTTGGGGGTACTTGAGGACTGAGGCTGAGAACTACTGCTCTGAATACTTACCTCTCCGTAATTTTCCTTTCCTGGTGCCCATCTATGGCAGCATACGCACAATCAATGCATATGCTACCATGAAGGCACCAGGAAAGTAGCTTTTAGACAAATCTGACCATTTTGCAGAGGAAATTAACAGGAGTTAAAAAGACTGCACCCACAAATAGACAGTCTCTGAAGGATTTAAATATTAGTCACAACATCTTGAGGAAGATTTTGCAAAATAATGCAGACAGACAATTAAATCAAAGTGAAACTAACAACCTACAAATGACACACATTGACAACATCAAAAATATTTCTGGGAAAAATATCCCCCCCCCCCAAAAAAAAATACAAACAAAATTAAAAAATACTTGCTCTAAAACACATCTGTTTTGAAAAGACATGTGTTACAAACTCTATAAGGACACTGTTATGGATGATATGTTTCTTTAAATGCAATTCTATGGTGCATCTCTGTTGTACTTCTTCCTGTGTGGTGTTTCCTGTTCCTGCTGGTTCATTCAGTAAACATGGCTTCTGTACAGTAATGGCTCGTGCTGTCTCTTTACATATATCACATCAAACATGATGTCAGAAGATTTCTGGAGCCATGCTCTTTCTACACACTTGATGCTGATAGCCTGCTAGCCTTGATGTGAGTGTTCTTGGAACTGATTGTGCCTCTTGACAATTGCAGTCCTGTCCTGAATGCTGAGTATTAGCAGCAAGGAAAACAGCATCATGGCAAATGAGGTTGAGTGGAGATTTCAGCAGTAATTGGGACAATTTCAGGGCAGAGTTTGAGGACTACTCCCTAGCCTGAGAAGGGAGAAGGGTGACGGGCAGTGAATGCCTCCATGTTTACAAGCATAATCTGAACCTCACAGAGGAGCAAAAGAGTGACACCAAAACCATTCTGGATGCATTAGAAGCTTTCTTCAGACCCTCTAAAAATGTCATATATGAAAGATATTTATTTGGCTGCTGTAAGCAAGAAGACTGTGAATCAATAGACAGGTTTGTCACACGGCTAAGAGAAAAAGCTGCAAGCTGTGAGTATGGCTCTCTGAGAGAGATGAACTTATTCGTGATAAAATCGTTTTGGGTATCACCAGTGAAAGCACACGCCGCCACCTTTTGAGGAAACATGATTTAGAGCTACAAACAGCAATTGAGATATGTTGCACTGCAGAACTTACTGATAAACATATGAAAGCTATGGAGCAGGATAAACCGATTGACAATATCAATGCAGCCTCTAAACAACAGCAAAGTTTAAAAAACCACCAGCATAAGTTTCAGCACAAGAGTCACCTACACAACTCACCTGGGAGGAAGCCTACATCATGCAAGTATTGCGGCAATGTGCATGTACGAGAGAAAGAAAAGTGTCCTGCATATGGGAAGATCTGTACTGCATGTGGTAAACCAAATCACTTTGCAAGACTGTGTCTCTCCAGTAAAATGGAAGCAAGGAAGCTGCACACAATTGAGCAATTGTCATACCCGGAGGATGCACACCTGCTTAGCACTGATATGGTTTACTCCTCAGAATGCATTGGTGCTGTAAACACAAAGGGCAAAAAATGGTTTGTAAACCTCAGATTAAAAAATATAATCCAACCCTGCCAGCTAGACTTGGGTGCAACATGTGATGTCATGAGTATGTAGCACTGACCCCCGAAGGAGCTGCTGATATTTGATTGGGCCTGTACTCTGCTATCTTACCCCCAATAAATTGGCTCAACCCGCTTGACACAGCTGTGGAACAGTATTGGTGTGAAGTTAACAACTAAAGACAATCCCACAATACACAATATACCAATAATGTACCTTTATCATTCCACCTGTAGAAGAATGAACAACACTTCACACTGATTGTAATTGACCAGATTGTAATTTTACTGAGACTGCTATAAACAGCAATTACAACAACTACATTGCCACACAAACGTAATATGACAATGTGATAAGTATTCATAAATTATTAATGTGTAAAGATTTCTTGGATGACCCCTGCAGGTGCGTCTCCAAGTGGGACTAGTGCTCAGAGTGACAACGCTCTGACACTGGGCACCTTCCCACTTCCAGCACGGCCGTAATAAGCACACTAATGCAAGGTCATCAAACACAGCACATTACATTTGCTCAAGAGCTCCCCCTAAGGTATGAGGCAGTCCTTTGCCACTGTAACCGAACACAAGGCGTCTCAGTGGAAAGATATAGTCTCTGATCTTCTGTCTTCTGCTAGCTATTATACTGCAGTGTTTGTAATCCAAGGGGGTAACAAGAAGTAACATAAGGTGATGATTTGGAACAGTTCTTGCGGTGCACGCACTTATAACTGCCTCTGCCACAGTATTAGCTCTTAGTGAAGTATAGGCTTGAGGCCTGCTTAAACTCAGTCTATTTGAATGAGACCCCTCTGCGGAACTGCAGGTCTCAGCAACACTGTGGTATGAGTCTAAGTGTGTTAAATGTGTTAAATAACTTCTGGGCATCCGCCCTCTCACCACACCAGGCCTGGATGAATGGATGCCTCCGCTCCACAAGATCTCAGTCTATTTGCTGCGGCCACGCCGTCATGCTTCTCCGTTCCACAAGATGACCGGGAGTCCTCAGTTATTTCCGTCAGGTATCTCTGGATCCTTCTTGATCGAACAAAACACAGCTGCTCAAGCACGCTGTGGTGTAAGCTCCTCTGGCTTCAAATTTGCTCCGCACAATGTAGGCTGCGACTCTGTGGGACACACACACTCACAGAGCCCTGCAGGCAGGCCATGCGTCCCAGGAACAAGAGAAAGAAAATGGCCCTGCTGGACCTTTTATATCCCACCCAGTATGCAGTTCAGCCACTCTGTGTTTCTAGGTAGGTGAGTGGGCATGATGGGTAGGTCATAGTTGCCAACTGTCCTGGATTTCCTGGGACATTCCCGGGACTTAGACTCCATTCCCGAATTTGTGGTGTCCCGGGAAATGTCCTGAGAAATCTGGTTCTTCACGATTTTCGCCGCCGCCGCCGCTAGAGGTCCGCGGCCGGCGGAGACATTGTCTCCGCCGGCCGCCATCTTAAAGAAGTTCAGGAAGACGGCTGGGGGGGCTAGACGGAGCTCCTGCGTCGCCGCTCACCCTCCTCCCCGCTCAGCCTCGCCCCGCCTACCCCCCACCCCACTGCCAGTCTGTTATGGAAAGGGGCGGGGTTTTAGCCATGCAGCCGGCGGACACTAGTACTACATTAGGATACCTCTGAGGTGGGGGGGCGCACCGCTGTGGGAATCTGATGTAAGGGGGGCTCCACTGGGGACACCTGATGTAAGGGGGGCTCCACTGGGGACACCTGATGTGAGGGGGGGCTCCGCCGGGGACACCTGATGTGAGGGGGGCTCCACTTGGGACACCTAATGTGAGGGGGGTTCCACTGGGGACACCTAATGTGAGGGGGGGCTCCACTGGGGACACCTGATGTGAGGGGGGGCTCTGCCGGGGACACCTGATGTGAGGGGGGCTCAGCTGGGGACACCTAATGTGAGGGGGCTCTGCCGGGGACATCTGATGTGAGGGGGGCTCTGCCGGGGACACCTGATGTGAGGGGGAGCTCCGTTGGGGACACCTGATGTGAGGGGGGCTCCGCTGGGGACACCTGATGTGAGTGGGCTCTGCCGGGGACTCCTGATGTGAGGGGGAGCTCCGCTGGGGACACCTGATGTGAGGGGGGGCTCCGCTGGGGACTCCTGATGTGAGGGGGGCTCCGCTGTGGACTCCTGATGTGAGGGGGGCTCCACTGGGGACTCCTGATGTGACGGGGGCTCCGCCGGGGACTCCTGGTGTGAGGGGGGCTCCGCCGGGGACTCCTGGTGTGAGGGGGGGCTCCGCCGGGGACTCCTGGTGTGAGGGGGGCTCCGCCGGGGACTCCTGGTGTGAGGGGGGCTCCGCCGGGGACTCCTGGTGTGAGGGGGGCTCCGCTGGGGACTCCTGGTGTGAGGGGGGCTCTGCTGGGGACATCTGATGTAAGGGGGGCTCCGCAGGGGGCACCTGATGCAAGGACGGACTCTGCTGGGACACCTGATGCAAGGACGGACTCTGCTGGGACATCTGACACAAGGACGGACGGCTGGTGGCAGGCGATGTGGCTAGTGACACGTTCAGGGATCCCACTGATTCTGGATTATGGTGAGTTGAATGATTTCATTTTATATTACAATGTAATAATAGAAATAATGCACTTCAATCATCCTGACACCATAACAACCATGGGATGATTGAAGTGCTAACACCAGGTGCTTGGAGTATCTTTCTCTGCTGATTGTTAAACTTTCTAGAATACACATATTTTTATTGTGTAGGATCTGGAGCTGCTGTCCCGTCATTTCCCTCTCCCCCTTTCCCCCTTTCCCCCTCTCCCCCTCTCCCCCTCTCCTCCTTTCCCCTTCTCCCCCTTTCCCTCTCCATTCCTCATTCATCTCAGACTCTAACTACACCCTCTTGAGCCACGCCCATTTAAGCCACGCCCATCATGTTGCGTAAACCACACCCATTTTTCGCGGCAGCGCACTCCGCGCGCCGCACTTGTATATTTTTCTAAACCACACCTACAAACGAATGCCCCACCCCCTAATTATTGTACGGCTCCACCTACAGCCACAAAACTATCACACATTTTTTTTTACAATGTTGGCAACTATGGTAGGTGAATCCTTTCACAAAGTAATTAAGTCACTTCCTGTAAGGCTTTCCCTATGCTCTTCAAACAAAAATAAACAAAGTCTCTTTCACATTTATACCACTAGAGGGAGCCAAATACCAATTTATAGCATTTTCCATTGTTTAAAGCGGTATTCTGGCCAGCAAAAATTTTTTTTTAAAGTCAGCAGCTACAAACACTGTAGCTGCTGACTTTAAATAAGTAGACTTACCTGTCCTGGGTGACCGCGATGTCGGCCGCCCGAGGCCGACCCGTCCCTCGGCTCTCGGGTCCCGGCACCGCCATCCTAAGTAAGGGAAACAGGCAGTGGAGCCTTGCGGCTTCACTGCCAGTTTCCTACTGCGCACGCGCGAGTGGCGCGGTGCTCTGTGAATGGCCGCGTGGTTTTCTGGGAACACACACAGTTCCCAGAAGGCAACGGGGCCGCTCACCGAGGAGTAGGAAGAGGCAGATTACGAAGACTGCCTAGCAACAAGGGTTTAGGTAAGTTTAAAAAAAAATTTTTTACAAATTTTTTTTTTTTTTTTAGGATTTTTTTAGGATTTTTCATGCAATTTTTTTTTTTAGGGTGGCCCTCCACTTTAACATCACATGGCATTAAAAGGCAAAAATATAAGTGCTACAAGTATAAAGGACAAAAGAATATGGCACCCATAGCACCCCTTCAGCCTAGTAGCACCAAACTAAAGTTGTATTCAGGGGAACTAATGGAATCATTGGGGCTATTCCAAACAGAATACAGCAAACGTGATTGTATACACAAACTGAACTTTGAGATTGTTGATGCCGATCAGAAACCGCTATTATCGGGTTTAACATGTGAGCGCCTTGGACTGATGCTGTTCACCATTCCTGCTGAGCTACATAATGCTGATAATCAGCCTGCACAATCTCTGACTAGGCCACTGACAAAACAGCAAATTCTTCACGCCTACAGTGATGTGTTTGAGGGCCCGATAGTCTTTGTTCCAGGAGAGGTTCATTTTGAACTTGATCCTACCATTCAACCTGTACAATGTGCCCCACGCAATGTGCCTATCGCCATTAAGCCTCAGGTTAAAGCTCAACTATATAAATATGAAGCTGAAGGACATCTAACTTCAGTATCAGAGCCTACAGATTGGATCAGTAACATGGTTGTTATCAGAAAGCTTGAGAAGATCAGAATATGCATTGATCCCAAGTTTCTGAATATGGCCCTGAAACGGTCACATTACTTAAAGTGGTGTTCCGGCCAAAATTATACTTTTAAATAAAAATACCCCTATAATACACAAGCTTAATGTATTCTAGTAAAGTTAGTCTGTAAACTAAGGTCTGTTTTGTTCGTTTATAGCAGTAGTTTGTTATTTTATAAACTTACAGCAGGCCGTGGCCATCTTAAGTGTGGGCATCTGAAGCCAGACTGTATTTCTTCCTGGATCTCATCCTTGCAGATCTCGCACATGCTCAGTGCAGCACAAGCAGTGTAATAGGTTTCAGGTCAGGTTTCTATAGCAATGGCAGTGTCAGAGGAAGTTGCTGCCCCTTCCCAGAAGGCATTGCAAACAGGAAATGATGCGATGAGCCACAGCTAGGGAGGAGGAAGTGAAAATTGAATACAGCAGATATACAGTAGGTGCTGAGAAAAAAACTTTAAAAATATCCAATTCGTTTGCAGTGCACAGTTTAGTGAGGGATGCTGAAGAGTTGTAAAAGTGGGTGGAACTCCACTTTAATGCCAACACTCAATGATATTTTGCACAAACTACCTAAAGCATATTTCTTCACACTTGTTGATGCTAGAGATGCCTTTTTACAGTGCTAACTGGATAAAAAGTGTAGCTACATGGCCACGTTCTGGACTCCCTGGGGCAGAAAGATAACTACCATTTGGAGTCTCTGTAGCACCTGAGTATACCAGCGAAAGCAACAAGAACTATTAGGTGGTCTTCATGGAATTGAGCCAATAGCTGATGACATTCTTATAGTTGGCTGTGGTAATACAGATGAGGAGGCTGAGCATGACCATGATGAAAAGTTAATAGCGCTACTAGATCGTTGTAGGCAGGTGATGCTGAGGCTTAGTGTAAAGAAATTGCAGTTCAAGGTGGAAGAAGTCAGTTTTCATGGACATATCCTGTCTTCACAAGGCTTAAAAGCTGACCTGGATAAGATTAAAGCCATTGTGGACATGCCACAGCCTGCTGATGCCAAAGCGGTACAGAGATTTATTGGCTTTGTTACATGCCTAGCAAAATTCCTGCCACACTTATCTGAGGTGTGTGAGCCATAAGGCAACTTCTGGACAAAGATCTCCTCACAGCGGCATGCGATGAGAAAGTTCCCAGCAGATGTCAGGCTGCTGGGAACTTTCTCATCGCATGCCGCTGTGAGGAGACACAGCAACAGAGGGGAAACAAACGGACACCGCTCTCCATATACACTGCTGGATTTGCTTGGTGCCAGCTTAAGGGTACCATAACATGTGAGTTTAACCATGTTTTTAACTTTTTTAATAAAATGAAATGACATACTATACCATGATGGCTATCCCTATGTCTTTATGAGCACTGAACAGAGCAAGAGATACTAATACATTGCTTGGAAAGGCTGCTATTGGACCCATCACAAACGGATTGGTTATCCTTAATAAACCATAGGCGTTTATTCTTACTACATCTGGTGAGTGGCCATTGCATGAGGTGGTGGTGAAGTCACGATAAGTGGTGAATTAGGAGCACAATATACTGAAAAGGAACGTCATTGCACAGAAGTGATCACTCACTGAAGACATCCAGTGTACTGTGGTGTTTCTGCAAGGACATATATTTTTTGCATATATTTTTTGCACTATGCAGTACACATGCATGTTGATATGTAATATTTTGTTAGTAATATCGGCACATTGTTTAGTATTAATAATTTTTTTAATAGCTTTTGGTAGCACCTACGTCATTGCACAGAAGTGATTACCCACTGAGGACATCTAGTCTGCTGTAGTGTTTTTGCACATGCTGAGGACATTTTTTGCAGAAAGTAGTCATATTTTATTTTTTAGCACTAGCACTTTAAACAGTTTTTTGGAATATTATTTTGTCACTAGTAAACACTAAGTGGACAGTATATTTTTGACACAATATTAATTGATACAGAAAAGCACGCTACATAGGACAGATATCCTATTTTTGCATATTTCATCAGTATCATACACAAAAGTTAGCGCAGTCCACTTTTATATTATATTGATACTCTACCATTTTTGTGTAGGCTTACATGATTGCAGCAAACTAGTATATTTTTAGTTTTGCGCCGGTAGCACATTTGGTCAGATTCTGTACAGTAATGGCTTGTGCTGTCTCTTTACATATATCACATCAAACAGACACCCAAATGTACTTTCTTGCCACACACACACACCATCAAGCAATCTGGCCTCTTTTCAGGGCAAGGTAAAGAATGCTATCTGCAAACTTTATATAGGTTTGTGTGCTAGGTTTGTGTGCTAATGAGGCATTTGAAAACACATGCACAGTCCATGAAACACATAGGTTGGACTTGTGTCTTTTTTCAACCTCACCTACTATGTAACACACAAAATGCAAGTTCACCCAGTGCAGAAGAGACAGTACACCTGTTAACCACTTGCTGACCGACTCACGCTGAAATACGTCGGCAAAGTGGCACGGGTGCACTAAATGACGTACCTGTACGTCACTCCGTCATCGGCGGCTAGCGGGCGCCTCCATTACTAATAAAAAAAAAAAATGAATAATAAAAATGCCATAAATCTATCCCCTATTTTGTAGACGCAACAACTTTTGCTCAAACCAATCAATAAACGCTTATTGCGATTTTTTTTACCAAAAGATATGTAGAAGAATACATATTGGCCTATACTTTTTTTGGGTTATTTATTATAGCAAAAAGTAAAAAATATTGATTTTTTTTTCAAAATTGTCGCTCTATTTTTGTTTATAGCACAAAAAATAAAAACCACAGAGGTGATCAAATATCACTAAAAGAAATCTCTATTTGTGGGGAAAAAGGACATCAATTTTGTTTGTGTACAACGTCGCATGACCGCGCAATTGTCAGTTAAAGCGACGCAGTGCCATATCGCAAAAAAGGGCTTGGTCGGGAAGGGGGTAAATCCTTCCGGGGCTAAAGTGGGTAAGGATGTCCTTAACCACTTCGCGCCCGTGCTATAGCCGAAAGACGGCTACAGCGCGGACACCAATTGCCGGAAAGCCATCCCTGGACATCCTCCTGTTTACTTCCGTGATGTGTGCTCCTGCAGGCACGCATCGGGGAAGTTCTGTGCTGGCCGTGTCCCGTCGTTTACAGCTCGATCGGCAGTGCCAATGAGAGATGATCTCATATGTAAACATATGAGATCATCTCTCATCGCCGCTTCTCCCTCCTCACACAGAGACAGTGTGTGAGGAGAGAGAGTGAACCGCTGCTGCGTGAGTAAAAAAAAAAAAAACGAAAAAAAAGGGACATCAGTGCCATCTGTCCCCACTGTCATCTGTCCCCACTGCCATCTGTTCCCACTATCATCTGTCCCCACTGCCATCTGTCCCCAGTGCCATGTATAAGTGCCATCTGTCATCAGTGCCATCTGTCATCAGTGCCACATATTAGTGCCATCTGTCATCAGTGCCACCTGTCAGTGTCACGTGCCATCTGTTATCAGTGTCACGTGTCATCAGTGCCACGTATCAGTGGCATCTGTCATCAACGTCACTTGTCATCAGTGCCACGTATCAGTGCCATCTGTCATCAGTGTCACGTGTCATCAGTGCCACGTATTAGTGCCATCTGTCATCAGTGCCATCTGTCCCCACTGCCATCTGTCCCCACTACCATCTGTCCCCACTGTCATCTGTCCCCACTGCCATCTGTCCCCAGTGCCATGTATAAGTGCCATCTGTCATCAGTGCCATCTGTCATCAGTGCTACATATTAGTGCCATCTGTCATCAGTGCCACCTGTCAGTGTCACGTGCCATCTGTTATCAGTGTCACGTGTCATCAGTGCCACGTATCAGTGGTGGCATCTGTCATCAGCGTCACGTGTCATCAGTGCCACGTATCAGTGCCATCTGTCATCAGTGTCACGTGTCATCAGTGCCACGTATTAGTGCCATCTGTTATCAGTGCCATCTGTCCCCACTGCCATCTGTCCCCACTACCATCTGTCCCCACTGTCATCTGTCCCCACTGCCATCTGTTCCCACTGTCATCTGTCCCCACTGCCATCTGTCCCCAGTGCCATGTATAAGTGCCATCTGTCATCAGTGCCATCTGTCATCAGTGCCACATATTAGTGCCATCTGTCATCAGTGCCACCTGTCAGTGTCACGTGCCATCTGTTATCAGTGTCACGTGTCATCAGTGCCACGTATCAGTGGCATCTGTCATCAGCGTCACGTGTCATCAGTGCCACGTATCAGTGCCATCTGTCATCAGTGTCAGGTGTCATCAGTGCCACGTATTAGTGCCATCTGTCATCAGTGCCATCTGTCCCCACTGCCATCTGTCCCCATTGTCATCTGTCCCCACTGCCATCTTTCCCCACTACCATCTGTCCCCATTGTCATCTGTCCCCACTGCCATCTGTTCCCACTGTCATCTGTCCCCACTGCCATCTGTCCCCAGTGCCATGTATAAGTGCCATCTGTCATCAGTGCCATCTGTCATCAGTGCCACATATTAGTGCCATCTGTCATCAGTGCCACCTGTCAGTGTCACGTGCCATCTGTTATCAGTGTCACGTGTCATCAGTGCCACGTATCAGTGGCATCTGTCATCAGCGTCACGTGTCATCAGTGCCACGTATCAGTGCCATCTGTCATCAGTGCCATCTGTCCCCACTGCCATTTGTCCCCACTACCATCTGTCCCCATTGTCATCTGTCCCCACTGCCATCTGTTCCCACTGTCATCTGTCCCCACTGCCATCTGTTCCCACTGTCATCTGTCCCCACTGCCATCTGTCCCCAGTGCCATGTATAAGTGCCATCTGTCATCAGTGCCACATATTAGTGCCATCTGTCATCAGTGCCACCTGTCAGTGTCACGTGCCATCTGTTATCAGTGTCACGTGTCATCATTGCCACGTATCAGTGGCATCTGTCATCAGCGTCACGTGTCATCAGTGCCACGTATCAGTGCCATCTGTCATCAGTGTCACGTGTCATCAGTGCCACGTATTAGTGCCATCTGTCATCAGTGCCATCTGTCCCCACTGCCATCTGTCCCCACTACCATCTGTCCCCACTGTCATCTGTCCCCACTGCCATCTGTCCCCAGTGCCATGTATAAGTGCCATCTGTCATCAGTGCCATCTGTCATCAGTGACACATATTAGTGCCATCTGTCATCAGTGCCACCTGTCATCAGTGCCACATATTAGTGCCATCTGTCATCAGTGCCACCTGTCAGTGTCACGTGCCATCTGTTATCAGTGTCACGTGTCATCAGTGCCACGTATCAGTGGCATCTGTCATCAGCGCCACGTGTCATCAATGCCACGTATCAGTGCCATCTGTCATCAGTGTCACGTGTCATCAGTGCCACGTATTAGTGCCATCTGTCATCAGTGCCATCTGTCATCAGTGCCACGTGTCATCAGTGCCACATATTAGTGCCATCTGTCATCAGTGTCACGTGTCATCAGTGCAACGCATTAGTGCCATCTGTCAGTGCCACGTATTAGTGCCATCTGTCATCAGTGCCACGTATTAGTGCCATCTGTCATCAGTGCCACGTATTAGTGCCATCTGTCATCAGTGCCACGTATCAGTGTCATCAGTGCCATGTATCAGTGCCATCTGTCATCAGTGCCACGTCAGTGTCACGTGTCATTGTCCTGGTGCTCCAGGGCCTTCAAAAGTGTAATATGTAGTCAACAAGTTAGATGTGTAATTTATGCTCCTAGAACACCTGATGGCACTCCCTTCATGTTGGGCCTCTCTATGTGGCCAGGTTGTGAAAAAGTCCTACACATGTGGTATCGTAATTCTCAGGAGGAGTAGCAGAATGTATTTCAGGGTGTTATTTGTGGTATATACATGCCATGTGAGAGAAATAACCTATTACAATGACAATTTTGTGGGGGAAAAAAAATCTTCATTTTGCAAAGAATTGTGGGGAAAATGACAACATTAAAAAGCTCACCATGCATCTTACTAAACCTTGGATTGTCTACTTTCAAAAAAGGGGTCATTTGGGGGGGTATTTGTACTTTCCTGGCTTGTTCGGGTCGCAAGAAATGAGATAGGCTGCCAGTATATCAAGTGTGATCAATTTTTTATGATTTGCACCACATCTCGTAGACTCTCTAACTTTCACAAAGACCAAATAATATCCACTAATTTGAGTTATTTTTACCAAAGATATGTAGCAGTATAAATTGTGGGCAAAATTTATGAATAAAAATTAATAACTTACAAAATGTTATCACAGAAACTAAGAAAAAATTGGGTTTTTTTTCTAAATTTTCGGTATTTTTTCATTTATAGCACAAAAAATAAAAAACCCAGAGGTGATCAAATACCACCAAAAGAAAGCTCTGTTTGTATGAAAAAAAGTACAAAAAAATCATTTGGGTACAGTATTACATGACTGAGTAATTGTCATTCAAAGTGTGAGAGTGCTGAAAGCTGAAAATTGGTCTGGGCAGGAGGGGGGGTTTAAGTGCCCAGTAGGCAAGTGGTTAAATTACTAACCCAGAAAACACACTCTCTGAGCATGCCCAGAAAAATCCAAGTGCTGTTCACACACAAAAAGCACAAAAAAAACAAAAACAAAGTCCCTGAGCATGCCCAGACCAACCCAAATGCAGCTAGCACAAAATAAGCTACCCCCCCTGTCCATTAATTAAGCACATCATCCAGCATGCTACAAAATTACAGATGGGACAAACACCCCCCAGTCTGGGGAGCAAACAAACAGCCTAACATGGGCAAAAGTTATACAACAATTACCATTGCAGTCTATAGGAACTGCCCTGTTAATTTTGCTAGTCCCTACTTGGCTGGCTTATATTCTAGTTATTGGCCTTAGTCCCACCCAAAAATGGAACTTCCGCTGATTGGATTCCCCCCCCCCTCCGCTGTCACATTTGGCACCTTTCACGGGGGGAGGGCAGAACAGATGCCTGTCTAATCCAGGTATTTGCCCCCACTTCCGGCCGCAGGCTCCATGGTGATCTACGCCATGTCTGGCCCCTCCTCCTCCCCCCCCCCGCTGTCTTCTGGGAGACACACAGGTCGGCTTCGGGTGAGGACATTGCGGGCGCCCTGGACAGGTAAGTGTCCATATTTTAAAAGTCAGCAGCTGCAGTATTTGTAGCTGCTGACTTTAAAAAAAAAAGATTTTGGCGGAACTCCGCTTTAAAATGGGTATGGGGGCCCAGGTCCCATCCTGAGGGACATATATCAATGTCACCAATTTGGACAACCTTTAAAATGAAACAAGGAGAAGTGCCTTTAAAAATGTCAAATTGCTTAAAAGCTAGTAACTTGGGGGGGGGGGCTTACTCTGCCTGTAAAGTGGCGCATCTGTAGCATGTATCCAAAATGCTTCTTCCAAGATGTACGGCTTTAATTAAACCTAAAGATCTACATTGCAGCTGCAAAATCTTAAAAAATACGTTTTTAAAAAAAGGCCTGCCCCCCCCCCAATACATACAAGGCCAATTGTGTCTGTTAAGGCTTTAAATGAGAACCCCACATGAAACGTACCACCCCAAAATAAAAAAAGATTGTGCCCCTCTCAAACACTAACAAACCCCTAGCCAAACACACAAGAAGCCAGCCCATGAAAAGGGGATGGATGCTTGGGGGCAAGAGGGACACGGGCACCACAAAAGTCAACCACCTTGTTCCCCTATTCAGGGGGTCAAGAGCCTCTTCCACACAACCCAAGGGCCTCTTGTACCCACTTTAAACTAGTGGGTACAAGGTGCTTTGTGGTTGGTATTGGGCTGAGCCCAACATGCCCCAAAGGCAGCCAGCTATGTTGAGTGCATGTGGCCTTGTATGGTTCAGGAGGGGGTTGTGCGATCACTCTTCTCGCCCCTTTCCTAGCTGGCCCTGTTGTATGCTCTGGAAAAGGGTGTAGTTTGGATTGGTGAAGGCAGCTCACGGCCTTTTGAGAATGGAGTGGAGTGTGGAGTTCCCCTTTAAAAGCAAAAGCTAGCCCAAGGAAATCCAAGGGATTAGAGGGGGGAGACAAGAGCAATGGAGAATGGAGTGTGGAGTTCCCCTTTAAAAGCAAAAGCTAGCCCAAGGAAATCATATGCATTAGAGAGGGAAGGTTAAATGCCCTTTTAGCCTTTAAAAAAGGAGATAGAGGAGCGAGAGTCTTTTTACATAATTTTAACAAGGTGGATGTCACATGTTGGCAATGTAACATGCTCAATTGACCTGTGTGCAAATATCCTTAAGACCCCTTTCACACTGGGGCGGTTTGCAGGCGGTATTGCGCTAAAAATACCGCCTGCAAACCGCCCCCAAACAGCCTCCACTGTTTGTTCAGTGTGAAAGCCCGAGGGCTTTCACACTGAAGCGGTGCGCAGGCAGGACGGTGAAAAAAGTCCTGCAAACCGCTTTTTTGGAGCGGTGAAGGAGCGGTGTATTCACCGCTCCTTCACCACTCCTGCCCATTGAAATCAATGGGACAGCGCGGCTATACCGCGGCAATACCGCGGCTATAGCCGCGCTGTACGAGGGATTTTAACCCTTTTTCGCCCGCCAGCGGGGGTTAAAACCGCACCGCTAGCGGCCGAATACCGCTGCAAGAACGACGGTACAGCAGCGCTAAAAATAGCGCTGTTGTACCGCCGACGCCCCCACCGCCCCAGTGTGAAAGGGGCCTAAAAATAAAACATAAAGGTGAACCAGCTTAAAAAAAAAAATTGTCAAGATTAGAGGTGCGCCTGTTCAACCCATGCAATTGCATGTACGTTGCTTAACATTTACTAAGATTTTGGCTGTGTAATGAAAAACTCATGTGAACGAGCGCAAGAGCCGATTGCACATGCACACTGCTTACACTGATCTCACGCAGTTCTAAACATACTTGCAGGCGCAGCAGGCTTTCTCTGAAAAAGTTACTTTCTCATTCTATTTTGGCCATTTTTGTTACTTGGACAGTTGTTACTAAACTTCCTCACATCACCCCATAATATTGGCACCTCCATCTTCTGTTAATATTGAATTGGAGATGCCATGCGCCATGTTCATAGTGGCGCACAGATTGCATTCTCCCGTGTGCCGAGATCGCTATAGTAAATGGGGGATTCGAGCTCTGTTACCGGCGCACCATGTCGTAAATATGGAAAAATGTGCGTTGCGCCTCGCCGTGTGCCTCTACTGATGGCGCACGGCTTTAGTAAATCACCCCCTACGTGTATTAGTGTTAGAATATAGCCATCTTCCAAAATTCGAATTTCGAAAAGAATACAATAAAACAGAATAGAATAGAAAATAAAAGAATAGATTAGAAAAAAATAGAATAGTTTTGACTAGAATAGAAAATAATAGAATAAAATAGAATAAAAATAATATCGCCTTCTTTCGAAATCCCAATTTAGAAGTAAACAGAATAGAATATTGTAGCGATGGTAGACTATAATGGTAATATTGTGTGTTTTCCTCGTCATTCATCACCTATAGTTATATCCCTTTAATGCTGGGTGCCAGTGACTGTCATCATTTTTGTGAGCCCAACACAATGGATTGTCTTTCTGACCAGCGATTCCATTGCATAACCATACATTGGGACTAAACATCCCAGGGATCCTTGCTACCATGCAGGGGACTTCTGGGAGAGACTATAAAGGAGCCAGGAGATCCGCCCCACGCTCTCTTCTTCCTGGGCTTTGCATAATGCACACCTCTCCGTGACGGGGAGAGAGGTTGCGGCCTACCACGCGGTATTCAAGTGATTCCAGCCCGGCCTCGGAGGGCCTAACTCTGCTTGCTGTTCAACAGACATCTACACGCCACCAACTCAGCAGCTCAACACCACGTTCGTCCATACTCCGCACCTGTGGGTCATTGCTGGCGACTTCATTAATGGATGTCTCTTCCCGGGTCGCTGTCTGCAAGGCATCTAGTTTGGTCCAGTCGTTGGTGAAAGGGCAATTGCCCATCTTCTACAATCTTTCCCTGGTTACTTTACCTTGGGAACACTTACTGCACTTCCATTCAAACACAGTACATAGACACCTCTACCTACAACCATTTCAAGGAGTACCATTAGCCTGTTTAAGCCAGTCAGTCTGTTAATACAACACTGTGTCTTATTGGATATAATCTAATGAGCTTAGGGTGACCACATTTCCAAACTGCCATTCAGGGACACCCCCCCCCCCCCCCCAGCATGCACCAGTCGGTGATGCCACAAGGGGGTGGTGCCACCATGTGACATCACCTGATGGCCCCGCCCCTTACCTATTTAGGAAATGTCACTCTCAGTCGCCGGGTGGCCATGCTTGAGAGTGGAGCAGGGTTTATATGCTACTTAGTGCCTTAGATAGAAAAAGCATTTGTTTCATGTATGTGAGCTCAACATTGCAGTTACAGGCGGCCACTTAGTTTCAAAAAGTGTAATTGTTCTTTCAATGTCAGGCTAAGATACATGAAACAAATGCTCTTTATATCTAAGGCAATAAGGTTGCATATAAAAAAAAACTGTACTTTACACTACAAAAGATATACAAAGACCTGAGGGATCTGGAGTAAACATTGGACATGCACCAACCTACCTGTCCACTATACTAACCTACCTGTCAACTATACTGCCCTACCTGTCCACTACACTAACCTACCTGTTCATTACACTAGCCTACCTGTCCACTACACTGCCCTACCTGTCCACTACACTAACCCACCTGTCCACTACACTGCCCTACCTGTCCATTACACTAACCCACCTGTCCACTACACTGCCCTACCTGTCCACTACACTGCCCTACTTGTCCACTACACTGCCCTACCTGTCCATTACACTGCCCTACCTGTCCACTACACTGCCCTACCTGTCCACTACACTAACTTACCTGTCCACTACACTGCCCTACCTGTCCACTACACTAACTTACCTGTCCACTACACTAACTTACCTGTCCACTACACCGCCTTACCTGTCCACTACACTGCCCCACCTGTCCACTACTCTAACTTACCTGTCCACTACACTGCCCTACCTGTCCACTGCACTGCCCTACCTGTCCACTACACTAACTTACCTGTCCACTACACTAACTTACCTGTCCACTACACTGCCCTACTTGTCCACTACACTGCCCTACCTGTCCACTACACTGACCTACCTGTCCACTACACTAACTTACCTGTCCACTACACTAACTTACCTGTCCACTACACCGCCCTACCTGTCCACTACAATGCCCTACCTGTCCACTACACTAACCTACCTGTCCACTACACTGCCCCACCTGTCCACTACACTAACTTACCTGTCCACTACACTGCCCTACCTGTCCACTACACTAACCTACCTGTCCACTACACTAACTTACCTGTCCACTACATCGCCCTACCTGTCCACTACACAGCCCTACCTGTCCACTACACTAACTTACCTGTCCACTACACGGCCCTACCTATCCACTGCACTAACTTACCTGTCCACTACACTAACTTACCTGTCCACTACACTGCCCTACCTGTTCACTACACTGCCCTACCTGTCCACTACACTAACTTACCTGTCCACTACACTGCCCTATTTGTCCACTACACTGCCCTACCTGTCCACTACACTAACTTACCTGTCCACTACACTGCCCTACTTGTCCACTACACTGCCCTACCTGTCCATTACACTTACCTACCTGTCCACTACACCAACCTACCTGTCTACTACACTGCCCTACCTATCCACTAACTTACCTGTCAACTACACTGCCCTACCTGTCCACTACACTGCCCCACCTGTCCACTACACTGCCCCACCTGTCTACTACACTAACCTGCCTGTCCACTACAGTAACCTACCTGTCCACTACACTAACTTACCTGTCCACTACACTGCCCCACCTGTCCTCTACACTGTCTCACCTGTCCACTACACTAACCTACCTGTCCACTACACTGCCCCACCTGTCCACTACACTAACCTACCTGTCCACTACACTGCCCCACCTGTCCACTACACTAACCTACCTGTTCACTACACTAACCTACCTGTCCACTACACTGCCCTACCTGTCCACTACACTGCCCCACCTGTCCACTACACTAACCTACCTGTCCACTACACTGCCCCACCTGTCTACTACACTGCCCCACCTGTCCACCACACTAACCTACCTGTCCACTACACTGCCATACCTGTCCACTACACTGCCCCACCTGTCCACTACACTAACTGACCTGTCCACTACACTAACCTACCTGTCCACTACACTGCCCTACCTGTCCACTACACTGCCCTACCTGTCCACTATACTAACCTACCTGTCCACTACACTAATCTACCTTTCCACTACACTAACCTACCTGTCCACTACACTAACCTACCTGTCCACTACACTAACCTACCTGTCCACTACACTGCCCTACCTGTCCACTACACTGCCCCACCTGTCCACCACACTAACCTACCTGTCCACTACATTGCCCCACCTGTCCACTACACTGCCCTACCTGTCCACTACACTGCCCTATTTGTCCACTACACTGCCCCACCTGTCCACTACACTAACTTACCTGTCAACTACACTGCCCTACCTGTCCACTACACTGCCCCACCTGTCCACTACACTAACCTGCCTGTCCACTACAGTAACCTACCTGTCCGCTACACTAACTTACCTGTCAACTACACTGCCCTACCTGTCCACTACACTAACTTACCTGTCCACTACACTGCCCCACCTGTCCTCTACACTGTCCCACCTGTCCACTACACTAACCTACCTGTCCACTACACTGCCCCACCTGTCCACTACACTAACCTACCTGTTCACTACACTAACCTACCTGTCCACTACACTGCCCTACCTGTCCACTACACTGCCCCACCGGTCCACTACACTAACCTACCTGTCCACTACACTGCCATACCTGTCCACTACACTGCCCCACCTGTCCACTACACTAACTGACCTGTCCACTACACTAACCTACCTGTCCACTACACTGCCCTACCTGTCCACTACACTGCCCTACCTGTCCACTATACTAACCTACCTGTCCACTACACTAATCTACCTTTCCACTACACTAACCTACCTGTCCACTACACTAACCTACCTGTTCACTACACTAACCTACCTGTCCACTACACTGCCTTACCTGTCCACTACACTGCCCCACCTGTCCACCACACTAACCTACCTGTCCACTACATTGCCCCACCTGTCCGCTACACTAACCTATCTGTCCACTACACTGCCCTACCTGTCCACTACACTGCCCTATTTGTCCACTACACTGCCCCACCTGTCCACTACACTAACTTACCTGTCAACTACACTGCCCTACCTGTCCACTACACTGCCCCACCTGTCCACTACACTGCCCCACCTGTCCACTACACTAACCTGCCTGTCCACTACAGTAACCTACCTGTCCACTACACTAACTTACCTGTCAACTACACTGCCCTACCTGTCCACTACACTAACTTACCTGTCCACTACACTGCCCCACCTGTCCTCTACACTGTCCCACCTGTCCACTACACTAACCTACCTGTCCACTACACTGCCCCACCTGTCCACTACACTAACCTACCGGTTCACTACACTAACCTACCTGTCCACTACACTGCCCTACCTGTCCACTACACTGCCCCACCGGTCCACTACACTAACCTACCTGTCCACTACACTGCCATACCTGTCCACTACACTGCCCCACCTGTCCACTACACTAACTGACCTGTCCACTACACTAACCTACCTGTCCACTACACTGCCCTACCTGTCCACTACACTGCCCTACCTGTCCACTATACTAACCTACCTGTCCACTACACTAATCTACCTTTCCACTACACTAACCTACCTGTCCACTACACTAACCTACCTGTTCACTACACTAACCTACCTGTCCACTACACTAACCTACCTGTTCACTACACTAACCTACCTGTCCACTACACTGCCCTACCTGTCCACTACACTGCCCCACCTGTCCACCACACTAACCTACCTGTCCACTACACTGCCCCACCTGTCCACTACACTAACCTATCTGTCCACTACACTGCCCTACCTGTCCACTACACTGCCCTATTTGTCCACTGCACTGCCCCACCTGTCCACTACACTAACTGACCTGTCCAATACACTAACCTACCTGTCCACTACACCGACTACTACACCAACCTACCTGACCACTACACTGCCCAACCTGATCCCTACACTGACCTACACTGACCTACCTGTCCACTACACTCCTTCCTGCACTACTCCCCCACACATGTACAATCCAGGTAGATCGGTGGATTTTGCTCAATAGTCTCTAGGGCCTCCATGATGATCACCCGTTGGATGAGTGCCCTCCCCCAACCGTTCCTCAGTATCCCCCGCCATACGCTCATCTGCACTAAGCACCGCCCCTCACACACACGGGCTGCCTGAGTCCCGCACCTGTGGAATCATGGGGAACAGGCTCTACCTCAGGAGTCCTTTGGCGGGGGGAGGGTGCTGCGCAGCAGTGCCTTGCCCTAGGATATGCCTCATTGAAAGTGTACGGTGGGGCTGGAGGAAACACTAGTTGGCACAGTTGAGTCACTCTTCGGACAGCAGTCATGGTAGCACAGAAATTATGTTGCACTCGGGAGAGAGCACTGGCTGCCCCCCCCCCACACACACACACACACACTACACCACTGGGACTGCCCGGGGGCAGATGACGTCATGGTCAGATGCAGAATCGCTGACGGGCTGCATCAGTTTTTAATTCCGGGACACTGTATTGCCCCGGAATGAAGGTGCCCGGGACCTGGGACAGACCTGCCAAATGCGGGACTGTCCTGGGCAATCCGGGACAAGTGGTCACCCTAAATGAGCTCCAACTGCCGGTGAAAACTATCAGGCCTTCATCTCGGACATTACTATTGTTACAGTAAGGGCCCTACACTATCCTTATTCTGTTTGATCTCTCATTAGGATTTAAAGGTTGAATAGGCCAGCCTGGGGTTCCCCTTTAGAGTGTAACTACCTGCATTAAAAAGCAGTTGTATAGTCAAATTTGTAACTTTTACCTACAGTTAAGTCTATAATAAAGCTTACCTGTAGGTAAAAAAAATATCTCCTAAACCTGTACGGTTTAGGAGATATTCCCCTTGCAATGAGCCGCTGACTGCAGCGGCACATGCGCATAGGGGTTTCTCGGCTGAAAGCCCGGCAGATGCCGAACCTTGCCGGAAAGAAGTCTGCCGCGCGCAAGCGTGGGAGTGATGACATCGCGGCTCCAGCCACTCACAGCGCTGGAACTGCGATACCCGGAAGACACGCCAAGGCACCATGTCAGCTACCTCGGCCTGGACCAGGTGAGATACCGATGCCTTGTTCTAAGGTAAGTATTTCATAATGAGCTAGTATGCCGCATACTAGTTCATTATGCCTTTTACCTTACAGGTGTATAAAAAAAAAAAGTGTCATCGGGTTTACTACCGCTTTAACCCTTTATTGTCCTACAGGTCATGCTTCAGGTGGTATCTCATTGTACATATATGTATATTGTATCTTCATACTGTTAAAACTGTTCTTAAGCCGCCTTTGGGGAATTCCTCTACCGAGTCAGGGCTGTTATTCAGAACTCTGTTGATCTATTGCCCTCCTTTGTAAATTAATACCACTTTGACACTCCAGTAAAAGCTGAGTTAATATAAACATATAGATCTGTGTGCGTATCATTTAAAGGAGCTTAAAAGAGTGTCAGGTGGGTTGCAAGGTTCACAGGGTTGTGGTGATGCAGATGAGCAGGTAAATCCAAGCAGTCCTCAAGGGGACCGTGCTACAATAACATAGATAAAATAAAACAGAATAGAAAAGCATAGAGTAAAACAGAACATAACAGAATAGAAAATAAAAGAATATAATAACCCCTTCCCGCGGAGCGTACGCAGATGTGCGTACTCGACTTTCGGGGGTTATACCGGGATGATGCCCGCAGCTGCAGGCATCATCCCGGTACTGTTTTTTAGAGCTGGCGATCAGCTTTCCTTGTATAACAACTGATGTGGCTAAAAGGGCTCCCGCCGCCCTTACGGTTCCATCTGGAGGCTCCGACGACTAGGGACAGACTGGAACGAAGCTGCTCGCAGCTTCGTTCCAGCCTCCTAATAGTAAATATGGAAGCGACATCATGACGTCACTTCCCGTTTACACGGCTGCCAATGGCACCGATTTTAAAAAAATTTACAGTATTCAGAATCGCCGAAAATGGAGTGCAAAGGAGGGATCTAAATGACCCCCGATCCCTCCATAAAGAGTACCTTTCACCACCTATTACTGTCACAAGGATGTGACAGCAATAAAAGTGATCAAATTTTTTTTTATTAAAAACACAATTTATTAATATAAAAATAAATAAAATAAATAAGAAAAAAATTTTTTTTTAAAGCGCCCCCGTCCCCGCGAGCTCGCGCAGCAAAGAAAACGCATACGGAAGTCGCGCTCGCATATGTAAACGGTGTTCAAATCACACATGTGAGGTATCGCCGCAATCGTCAGAGCAAGAGCAATAATTTTAGCACTAGACCTCCTCTGTAATTCTAACCTGGTAACCGTAAAAAAAAATTTAAAGCGTCGCCTATGGAGATTTTAGGTATCGTAGTTTGTCGCCATTCCAGGAGTGGGTGCAGTTATAAAGCGTGACATGTTTGGTATCTATTTACTCAGTGTAACATCATCTTTCACATTATACAAAAAAATTGGCGTAACTTTACTGTTTGTTTTTTTTTAATTCATGAAAGTGTCCCTTTTCCCAAAAAGTTGCATTTAAAACACAGCTGCACAAATACCATGTGATATAAAATATTGCAACAATTACCATTTTATTCTCTAGATTCTCTGCTAAAAAATATATATAATGTTTGGGGGCTCTAAGTAATTTTCTAGCAAAAAATACGGATTTGGGTGTAAACACCAAATTTCAAAAATAGGCTTAGTCATGAAAGGGATAAAATAGAAAATAAAGGAATAGAATAGAAAACAATAGTATAGAACAGTGGTCTCCAAACTGTGGCCCAAGGGCCAGATGCGGTCTTTTGCTTTTCTATATCTGACCCTTGGGGGACTATTCCATCCAATGACACTAACAATGGAGCATTATTCCTGTCCAAGAAATATTCCATCAAATGACACTAACAATGGAGCATTATTCCTGTCCACTACACCAACAATGGGGCAATATTCCTCCCACTAACACCATCAAAAGGGCTCAATTCCTCACAATATTAAACAATAACAAATAATTGATGGGGCATAATTCCTTCCATTGATACCAACAATGGGCCACTTTTCTTCCCACTGACACCAACGAAAGAGCAAAATACCTCCCATTGACACCAATGATAGGGCACTATTCCTCCAACTGACTCCAACAATGGAGAACTATTCTTTCCACTGACATCAACGATGGATCAATAGTTCTCCTACTGTCACCAAAGATAGGGCATTGTTTATTTACTGGATACTGGATGCTAAGACATTTTCGACTCCCACTGGGCCTAGACCTGGCCTCCCTAAAGTCTGAAGGACAGTAAACTGGCCCTTTGTTTAGAAAGTTTGGAGACCCCTGATATAGAATATAATAGAATAGAAAAAAAAAAACAGAAAAGAATAGAATAGAAAATAAAATAATAAAATAGAGTAAAACAGAATAGAATAGAAAATAAAGGAATAGAATACAATAGTAAAAGAATAGAATAGAAAAGTATAGAATAGAAAAAATTTGAATAGAAAGAATATAGCCGTCTTCTGAAATTCAAATTTTGAAAAGAATAGAATAGAGTAAAACAGAACATAATATAAACAGAATAGAATAGAATTGAAACTAAAGGAATAGAATAGACAAGAATAGAATAAAAAATAAAATAATAAAATAGAATAGAAAAAAATAGATTAGAATAGAATAAAATAGAAAGAATATAACTGTCTTCCAGAATTCGAATTTCCAATAGGATAGAACCAGATATTCTTCACAATTAATTGAGAAGAGAGGGGGTGAGAGCGAGAGAGAAAGAGAGAGAGAGAGAGAGAGAGAGAGAGAGAGAGAGAGGAGGGCGAGAGAGAGGTGGGCGAGAGAGAGGTGGGAGAGAGAGGGGGGATGAGAAAGAAAGAGGGGGGATGAAAAAGAAGGAGGAGGGATGAGAAAGAGATATGGGGGTTAGAGAGAGAGGGGGGGTGAGAAAGAGGGGGGTGAGAGAGAGCAAGAGGGAGGTGAGAGAGAGAAGTGAAAGAGGTGAGAGAGGGAGGGGAGAGAGAGAAGTGAGAGAGGGGGGTGACAGAGAGAGAAGGGGACGTGAGCGAGAGGGGGGTGGGTGAGGGGGGATGAGAGAGAAAGAGGGGTGCGAGAGACTCCTAGTCCTGTCATTATCTGCAGTCCCTGCTCTGCACCTCTAGTCCTGTGCCTGTCTGCAATATCTCCTGTGCCACCATGTCCCAGTCTGCAGTCCCTGTCTGTGGGAAGGTGTGTGTGTGATGCTCAGTACGGTGCCTTCCATGCCAGCAGGATGTTCATGACAGCCAGCAGCGGGCAGGGCCTGTTCTCGTTCTCGGTGAGGACAGGAGGTCACGGAGGTGCTCTGTTCCGTCTACCGAATCTATTTGATGTGAGAGGGAGTGGTCCCTGGCTACCCTGGCTACCTGCACCTCCCGCCCATCATCATTCTCCAACCCCGGTCAGTCTGTCTTCTGGCCCTGGGACTGGAGAGGAGGTTGAAGAAGGTGTCCATGGGCTCTAAGCTCCGGGAGGTGCAAAGGGAGGTGCAAAGTTCTTCCCCCTCAAGGGCTACCAGTCCATTTCGCCCTTGCTGCTCACTTTCCCTGCAGCTTTCATTTCCGGGGCTTCTCGCATGTCTTGTGGACATGGTACCTGGAGCTGTCATCCTGCCTGCACCTCAAGGTCTTCACTTTCCCGCACCCAGCACCTGCTGCCACCGGACCGGCACTCTCCATGACGAGGTCCTTATTGGGGGCTGGAAGGCAGAGCTGCCAACACCGACATTTGTAAATTGATCACAGGCAAATTAGACAGCTGCATGGCCCCTGTGAGCGCGAGGCCTTAGGCGACTTCCTAATTTGCCTAATTAACGAGCTGCCTCTGCTCCTGTTCCTGCATTCTCTGCATGCCTGGTGCTGTGGGTCTTCCTTAGCTCCCTAAAACCCCACAATAGGAGAGGGGACACATTAAAAGCACCTGCCTTGCTCAGCAGTAACCTGGTCTGTCATCACAATTTCTGGTCCTGTTACCAGACCATAGGTTTGCACAGCCTATTGCATTTTGGTGTGTATCCCAAAGCTCAAACTCACACACACTCTTATAAATAAATGTGAACAAGCATTTTAAAATGTATTAAAACATGAACGGTGTCGGTAGAGCAGTTTCATACAGCAATGAATGTGTTAGTAGGGCAGAGGTTGTCATCAGTAGGACAGTGGATAGTGTCAGCCAGTAGAGCAGGGGACATGTCAGTAAGGATGGTGGATGGTGTCAATATTTTTTTTTTTTAATATTTTTATTTTTTTTTACAATTTTTTACATTTTTTTTACAATATTTTTAAATTTATTCCTAATGTTTTGGAAGCCCTGTTGGGTGCTTTGGTGAAATATAAGTCTAAAAAAACCCCTTTCACTTTTGAAACAGAGAAAGGGACTGAGGACAAATATTCCCCAGTCCCTTTCTCTGCAGCCATAGCTGTACTGGACAGTGGATCAATAGGAAGTGCTCTGTGCTGAGCAGATTCCTGTTCATTCACAAACTGAAGCATAGTAAACACTGTGTTCATTTAGAAAATGAATGGTTAATATGACATATGGCTTATGCCACCCCCCGCTCTCCATCTTGAAACATCCCCCAAGCAGCTGGCGGTAAAAGGAGAGGAGAGGAGGCCGGAAGCACTGTGGTGTGCCAGAGTCCGGTCTGAATAATGTGTCTGAGTTTCAGACAGTCTGAAACACAGACACATGATTCAAAACTCAGACTGTCCGTGTAAATCCTGGACAGGTGGCAACCCGCCATCTTCCCCAGCACCTGGTGCTGGGGAAGATGGGCTGGCTTTTTCTACTTGGAACTTGGGGACTGGGTGAAGTGCTTTTTCTTTTTTTGTTTACAAACATTTTTATTGAGGTAATTAAGGCAGTTACAGGAAAATATAACGTGCATTGAGAGTGCTGTATATAACTAAAACAACAATATTTCAGATCATTCGGAGGACTAGACAAAAGAGGTCATGGTAGGTTAGAAGTGTCACTCTCCAAGAACTAGTATATAAAATAAAAACATATCAATAACCAAAAGGAAAGCAAAAATAATGTGTGCATAGAGCAATATAAGAATACATCTGCATATACTTAATAGTTTGGTGTATCATCAGAAGCTGTGTTGTCCTAGCTTATTTTGGTGGTAAGAGTACATGTATTAATCCGAGGTCAGAATTCCTTTGGCCCATCCAGCAGGTTGACCAAGCAGAATTTTAGGAACTCTGCCCATATTGGCAATCTAATGAGCTGGCCAAGAGCCCCGTTTGTGGTCAAAAATTAGCATGGAGTCCATGAGAGCATGGTGTATTCGTTCCATTAACTTAATAGACTCCATTTGAAGAAGCACCTGGGACCATGAAACTGTTGGGGTTTGCCAGTTCAAAGCTATAGCCCAGTGAATAGTGCTAAATAGTGTGTGAGACCGTTTTTGATCTGGGGGAGGGGGACCTCTGAGAGATCTGCAAAAAGAATACACATCTGATAAGTCAAAGTGATAGGTGTGCCAGTTATTTGAAGCACCCTCGTAGTGGTCTGCTGCCAAAGAGATCGTAGATAAGGAAAAAGGAATATTTGCGCTAACCCCAAAGATATAAACAACACCAAAGTGAGGAGTGTGTAAATGTACAGGTGATATGATTAGGTGTACAGGTAATGAGGTTGAATGCTGCACCTCTATTGGTTTAAATACTGAAAACCTAAAGCAAACTGAAAAAAAGAGAAAAAAGGTGTGCAAATCAACTACTAAAGACCAAAAAAATATATGGTATATAAATAAATATTGTGAAAATCAAGGAACAAACCTCAACATAATATGTGAAAAAGTAAATAAATATGTGTATAACAACACACAAAAAAAATATCTGAAAAAAGGTCCATATAATTATTTAAAAAAAAAGGCGACCATATCATGCCAATTCTCCGCAGGATATTCCTGACCCATTTTAGCCTCCCATCCTAGCATTGCCGAATATTTTGCAGTGGTATGATGGTCATTAAGGTATTGGTATAGGGTGGAAATTGTCCCTCTATCTCTTGACCCCTCATGACACAGATTTTAAAAGGTTGTTCAGGCTTCATCTCTTACTAGGGTGCAGATATTTTGGAAAAAGTGGCGAATCTGAAGGTATTTATAAAATTCAGAGTTATATAAAGCATAATTGTGATGTTCAAAAGAACAAAAGATTGTGCCCTGCAGCAACGAGTGCAAAGTCACCAGGCCTTGTGAGGACCAGTTAACAAATTCCAATTCCACATTAAAAGCCTCAGGGAAGTTAGGGTCGCCCAAAAAGGAGGCCGATTGGGAAGGTTTAGAGAGAAGCCCGAACTTTTCCTTGTAGAGGGTCTAGAGATAGAGGGTTTGGCCCTCGATTCCGTTAAGCGGGGTAATATCTCTTTGGCTGAGTTTGACCACAAAAGACCCGGTAGGTAAAACGGCTTGATCGAAGCCCTTTCAAATTGAAGCCATGGTATGTGAGTCGGGGATGCGTGGCATTGCGCTAATTGTACTAGCCGTGCCGCCAAGTAGTATTTCCAAGGCCCAGGCCACCCCTGTTCTGGGTTCCAAAAATCAGTAATCTGCTCAGGCGAGGCTTTTTACCTTGCCAAATAACCTTTAGCAGTTTGGTTTGTATTGCCTCTATGGTTGACCTGCATACATATAATGGTAGGGATCTAAAGTAAAATAACAGTGTCATGAATATTGGAATAGTGACTGATTCATAATGCTGGGACAGATACTGTTAGGAGATGCTGATGTAAATTCCAACATCTGTCGGTCTATTGTCTGCTAAAATGTGTATAGTAAATAAGTCTGCTATGGGATCTAAGAGTCATTAGATCCCCATTGTTATTTGTGTTAATTAACTCTGCTATTGTGTGAAGAAGAGTCTATGTTGATTGTGATAATGTTGATTGGATTTTCTGAACTACAAGACGGACAGTCTGGCCTAACGGTCATGTCTGAGTCATCTAGGCTGTCTAAAGGGATTAGTTAATTAGCTCATGTTAATTAGGTTAATTAGGTTACAGCTGTATTGTTAGAGTAATATGAGCAGGAGGTCTGCACCTCCACTTTTAGTATATAAAAGCCTGTATTTTGCAATAAAAGAGATATTCCTGTTTGAACTTACATACAGCCTGCCTGGTGTTTGTTCTGAGCTATCACAACTGGACTAGAATGGCACAGAGCTGTAGTTCTAGTCCCGGAGCATTGGATGACCGAACCATCAGACGTTGCAATCTGATTCAATAGCTGCAGAGGAGTGTCGGGAGAGTGGAACCGAGCGAGCAAGGGGCTCGTTACAAACAGTTTTGGGAGAATTGACATTTTCACAGCCTGTATGCAGCCCAGGAATGAGATATGGTAAAAGGACCATTGGGTAAGCAATCGTTTGACGTTGGAGAATGCCTGAGAGTAATTGTGGGGCCAAACGAATTTCCAAATATTGTAGGGAACCCGAGCTCCCGGAAAATTCAAACCTGTCCTTGAGGGAAGCCAGCAGTGGGTGCGGTATGTTAATTGGCATGGCAATGCATTTAAGCCCGATAGGTGATAGAAGGTGTCTAAGGTGGTGAGTAAATTGGGCAGGGAGATTAAGGGGTCGGTTAGGAAGAGAAGGACGTCATCTGCATCTAGGCTCAGCTTACATTCCTGGTTGTGCTTAACATATCCTCTAATATTGGGGTTACTGGTGATATAGCGGGCCAAAGGTTCTATTGCGAGGGCAAATAGGAGAGGGGACAACCCTGTCTTGTGCCTCTCCCCAGGGAAAAATAGTTTAAGGTGCATCCAGTAAGCTTAATACCGGTACAGGGTTGACGGTACAGAGTCTGAAAACCCATTAACAAACTCTCAGGAAAAAAATAATTTAGATAAGATGGTGTCAAGATATGGCCAGAGGACACTATTGAAGGCCTTTCTAGGCTCAAAAACAAGACCTTGCGTAAGTTAACATCTGTGTCTTGAATAATGTTTGAGGCTAGGCATATGTTATCTGTAATTTGTCTGGTTGGTATAAAGCCATTTGGATCTGGGGAGATTAATGTTGTGATAACGGATGCTAGGCGATCTGCTAATATACGTCTGAATATCTTTAAGTCGTTGTTAATAACCGATATGGGGCGGTAGTTTTGAGGGAGGGTGTGGTCCTTCCCGGCTTTGGGATCAGTGACATATTTGCCATAAGCATATCTGTTGGGAACAAGTCTCCCCTGAGGATACGATTAAATAGTTTGGGCATTTTAGGAATTAACAGTCCTGTAAAGTTTTTGTAATAGAGGGCCGTGAAGCCATCGGGGCCTGGGGCCTTGGAGGGTTTCAAAGAGGAAATAATTGTAGCTATCTCCTCTTCTGTACAGGGTGCTTTCAGGGATTGTAATTGTTCCTCATTGATCTAGGGCAGTGAATGGGTATCCAGCCAGGACTGGGGGGTGGATGCAGCAGAGGTCTAAGGGTCTGCCAACAGTTTTTGATAATAGGAGGAGAACAGCTTTAAAACCTCCTTGGGGGTGAGAGGTAATATTACCATTAGAGTCACGGAGTTTATATGTGTGTGAGGGTTCAATGGATTGCTTTAACTTTCTCGCAAACATAGCCGAAGCCGAGTTGCTATGCAAGAAGAAGCGAGCCTTGGACCACTGGAGGGATTTTTCCATCTGCTCTGAGAGCAGGGTATCAAGAGCACATCTCTTTTGGTTGATTTGACTCATCAACTCTTGAGTAGGGGTTAGGCCATGTTGGTGGTAAAGTCTGTCAAGGTCTGTCGTAAGGAAATGTATGTCTCTCAGTTTCTGGCGTTTCCTAGTGGTAGCCAGCTTCATAAGCTGGCCCCTCAGCACTGCCTTATGAGCCGCCCATAAGGATGTAGTGGAAATCTCACCCACATCATTATAAGTGAAGTAGTCTGTAATGGAATCAGATATTTGGGTAAGAACCATCAGGTCCGTGAGCAGGAAGCTTTTTCTGCAGGAGGATCCTCCCGAGCTGACAGCTGAGTAATGTTCCTTCCTCCTGAGAACCGAGCTAGGCAATGAGGTCCGGGGCAGAAAAGGGACTATTTAACCACTTTACGGTGCAGGTGGAGTAATCATCCGTAGCGTTTCACTACAGTTAAATTAAAGCCCTGGCCTGCTCCGATGGATTGATATTGAAGAGGCTGGGATATTAATTTAATTGTCGGTATCCATGGTGCTGTAGCTCACTCCGCCTGCACCCGGAAGTGATAAATGGTCCTTTTCTGCCCCCAGGCCCTTGGCTAAACAATGGGACCTGGAAGTTTTTTTTTTAATAGCTGCAGAGTGAGGGTGCCCAGAATTTGTGAGTCCAACTACTGGCGTTCCTCCCCCCTGCTGAATTGGCAAGGCCAGGCAGAGCAATGTGCATGGGATGATTGGGGTGTGCCCCTGTGCGCAGGCCTATGCATAAGATACTTCAGAGCTTAGAAGGAGCCTAGAGGGAAGCTTCCCTTGGCTATGACATTGTTTGACTGCTATGACAGGCGGCAGCTGACAGGGACTGATGCTGGCTGCACTAGGTGTCAGCAGTGGCAGTACCAGGGACGCAGGGCCCCCCCACAGGAAATGTGAGGCATGTGACCTGGATGCATAGCATTAGCAACGCCACTGGCGCCCCCCTCCACATTACACCGCTGTGCCTGTGGAACATGCTCCTTCTACCCTCCCCTTGTCCAGGCCCTGCCTGGAACCCTAGGGTTCTTTTAGAGGTTGTTAGGGGTTCCTTGAGCTGTAGCTAATTGACCTTCCATTTGATGGTGCCTGCATAGTTCCTGGGTCAACTAACTTAGCAAGGGTCCACAAAGACATGAAAGTTATTTCAAGGGCTCTTCTGTGGAAAAAGGTTGAGAAAGGCTGGTCTGTACAAATGACTATACTGTATGCAGTAAGCACGTACCACAATTACCACATTTTACAAGTTTATATGTATTAAACGGAAAGATATAATATAAATACAAAAATCGTTAGAGGTAAATTGGGATGTACAGGGATATACGACAGTGTTTGCAAAGATTACCAAAAGACAGCATTTTATAAACCCATTATGGCTTCCTCTAGGACATTTCAGCAAAAAATATAAGACATGCAGAGCCCAGGAACATCTTAAACAGGTAAAAGGTCCATGAGAAAGGGGAAGCTATGTAGGATTACAAGTGTGGCAACTGAAATGTGGTTTTATTACTTTACTTAATAACAAGTTTTCCAATTTACTCATTTCTAGTGAATCTACAGCCACACCTACCCAACACACACTTTCAGGAGTATTCATGCAGAGTATCAGGCTTTTTTTTAGAAATTATAGTGCATGTTACCCCTATATTTCATATTCCTGATATGTGCCTGTTGTACCATGTACTTGTATTAAAGGAGATGTATAGGGTTATAAAAAAAAATAAACACACATACTCATCTCTATGCTGCAGCATTGGTGTGGTGCTGCAGCTGTCCCATGTTGGATCTAAAACCAAGTAATAAGTGATCACAAGGCCGCTGATCACTCAGTTCTCAGACTTCCCAAAACAGAGAGCAGTGACTGTCAATCGCTGATTTCTACTCTGCCCCTCCAGTGCTCACTGGAGTGCCAGGCAGGAGAGGGGATGGGCGCAGTTGGCTTTGGCTCTCAACCACGCTAAAAGCCAGAGCCAGCTGTCAATCAGGCAGCTGGAAGGAACCCGACAATATATTTGGTAATGTTCCATAGCCTAGAGCGGCTCTATGATGTCAACTAATTGCAGGTTATAGCCCACTGTAAGTGGGCAAAAGTAAGTGCACTCCTGTGACCCACAAGAGAAGTATAACCAAAAAGCTTTGGCCATACTTATCTTTTAAAAAAGTAGCCTGTTCTCTTTGCATTGCATCCTTTGTTTGAAATGTGATCCTGGTGATCCTGCCAGTCTCCTTGCTTTCCTATTTCAAACTGACCACGCCAGGCATGGAAACACATCCATTCCAGCATGGTCAGTTTACTTCTTTGCATTACTGGGAGCACAGCCTGCATGTACTCCAGTGGTTAGACTTAAGCTGACACTTCCCCCCTGCACAGCTCTTCACTGCCCTCCCTATGCCTCCTGATGGCGTGCCCCTGCCCCCCCCCTGCAGTCTCCACCCCTACCTCTCTAACTCCCTTATGCAGCTGAGACCAGAGGTTATGTGATCACTTATCACATGACCTCATGACGGCGTGGTCAGTTTGCTTTCCTATTTCAAACTGACCATGCCAGGCATGGAAACATCCATTCCAGTGTGGTCAGTTTACTTCTTTGCATTATTGGGAGCACAGCCTGCATGTACTCCAGTGGTTAGACTTAAGCTGACACTTCCCCCCTGCACAGCTCTTCACTGCCCTCCCTATGCCTCCTGATGGCGTGCCCCTGCCCCCCCTGCAGTCTCCACCCCTACCTCTCTAACTCCCTTATGCAGCTGAGACCAGAGGTTATGTGATCACTTATCACATGACCTCATGACGGCGTGGTCAGTTTGCTTTCCTATTTCAAACTGACCATGCCAGGCATGGAAACATCCATTCCAGTGTGGTCAGTTTACTTCTTTGCATTATTGGGAGCACAGTCTGCATGTACTCCAGTGGTTGGACTTGAGCTGACACTTCCCCCCTGCACAGCTCTTCACTTCCCTCCCTATGCCTCCTGATGGTGTGCCCCCCCCCCCGCAATCTCCAGCCCTACCTCTCTAACTCCATAATGCAGCTGAGACCAGAGGTCATGTGATCACTTATGAAAAAAATATATATATTTATGATGATTTATGCTGAACTAAGGAGAGGGGAGTATCATTTGAGAGCAAAGGTGAGCAAGGGGCATTGGGGTACAAAGGGTTGGCAGGGGGTTTGGGGTGCAAAGTTTAGCAAAAAGTAAGGTGGGCAGCAGCAAGGGGTGATTGGGGTGCAAAGGTGGGCAAAAACGGCATGCAAAGGTGAACTGAGAAAGGGTGGATAAGGTTACAGAGAATAGCAGGCGGGTGACATAGAGGAGTCACTGTAAATACCCCTTTTACATCGTTGATCAGTGTAGATGTCTCAGTTACATTGGTGGTTAGTTTAAATGCACCTGTTATGTTGGGGTCAGTTGAAATCTTCTCATTACTGGGTAGAATCTCTTCATTACACCAGTGGTCAGTATTGATCTCCCCTTACATTGGTAGTCATTGTTAAAACCCCCCTTACATTAATGGTAAGTGTAGAATCATCCTTATATTGGTGGTGAATATCAATCCTCCCTTAATTTGGTGGTCATTGTAGAAATCCCCCTTACCATGGCGGTCAGTGTAAATTTCCTATTACACTGGCTGTCAATGTAAATTCCTCCTTACATTGGTTGTCAGAGTAGGAATCCCCCTTAAATTGTTGGTTGGTGTAAAATTCCCTGCTACGTGGTGGTCAGTGTAAATTCCCCATCACATTGATGGTAAGTATAGAATCCCCCATTATATACAGCTTTGTTCTACAATGATTCAAAATTCAAAGTGTATTGCCTCCTAGCTACTTTTATTACACAGGATTTTTGCCACCTATAAAGGCCTACAACCCATCAGCAATCACAACAGGTGCTGCTTTATTCATGAGAATGATAAATGGTGAAATGCTGCCACTCAAATTAAAATTTCTCTTGTTCTGCCCCAAATGAGAGAAATCACTTGATTTACCATCCACACTGTTTAGTGTCCTCTGGTGGCTTTTGTATTTAGACAGTCTGAATACCCAAAAATTGACTACATCTGATTGGATGCTATATTTGATAGGATGCAATCACTATTCAGCTGATAGCTTTCCACCCAGGTCCTTGAATTTAGAAGCAGACTTTTGTTGAGCTGGGTGGTGCCAACAGGGCTACCCCATGGCTCAAATTTTGGGCCATTTTGGCATGAGCCATGTATGGCCACCTTAAAAGTTTTAGCTAACTAAACAAATACCGTATTTATCGGCGTATAACACGCACAGGTGTATAACACGCACATTAATTTTAAGAGGGAAGTTTCAGGGGAAAAAAAAATAAATTTTAAATAAGGAACTTTGAAGCAAAATAAGGGTCAGTGCCCATCTGCAGTCTCACCATTGCCACCAATGCAGCCCCATCAATGCCCATCTGCAGTCTCACAAGTGCCATCAATGCGACCTCATCAGTCCACATCAATGCAGCAGCCTCACCATTGCCATCAATGCAGCAGCCTTACCATTGCCATCAGTGCAGCCTGATCGATGCCCATTTGCAGCCTAGAGGGGACAGGGAGGGGGGCGAGACGAGCGCCGAAAGATTATATACAGTGAGAATCTCCTATGATAGACACAACAGTGGTCCAATGGCGGCCCAGGAGACGGGACTTCCTATTACAGAGGCCGCCAAGTAAATAGGAGATTCTCACTGTATGTAATCTGACAGCGCTCATCCCGCCCCCCTCCCTGTCCCCTCCGAGGCAGCTAAAATTGAAGTATTGGCGTATAACACGCACGTGCTATTTGCACCCAATTTTTAGGGTGAAAAAGTGAGTGTTATACGCCAATAAATACAGTACATAAACAATTTTTACTAATGGGCTATAACTTGTTAGCTGTATCTGTCCTTATTATGATGAATCTTTCTGTATATGCAGTTATTTAAAACAAATTTGTTCAATAGCTTATGTATATGCCTCTTGTAGAACCACAGCCATTTTAAATGAATGTCCCACTACTAAATAAAGCATTCTCAGCTTACAATGGATTGCTAGACGCACAGGGAAAAAAAAGTTGTTTCTGGAATATTTTTTATAAATGTTGACAGCTATGCACTAGCTTTACCTGGGTGTATATAAATTAACTAGAAAGCTTGGGTAGGACCTTGCACAGAATAGTTGTTTGTAAAAATGAAGGAGATAGTACAGAGATCATACTTTCAGAGTGTAATGTATGTGGATGTCTATATAGAATTTCTAACTCAATCTAAAGCAAAACAAGACATTTTGGCTATAGAGAAAAGAACTTTGGCTTTTTGATATACTTTAAATTATTTTGCTGGCTGAACAACAGCAGGTGATGCAGTCACTTGAATCTCTGCAAACAAAGAATGATGACTTGAGTCACAATGTACTTGAATCTCTGCAAACAAAGCATGATGACTTGAGTCACAATGTACTAATATTTGGTGATATTCTAATGACACTGGATAACTGCTGTAGTGGATATTATTACAAGATGGATCCAGTCCCTCATAAGTGCTACCACATACATGGCTTCCACTCCCAGAGTTTCCTAGACTTGTACTGTTCTAGTAAACCAGAAATGGCCTTTAGCTTTGAGTGTTTGAAGTATCCTATAAAGAGATTTTACGATGCATTTTCCTCAGGTAGGTAAAGCTTATTTTGAATAATAAATTATTTGTACAGGAAGTATATATTAGGAGAAATGAAGCATTAACTATTGATTTGCCGAAGGATCTTGTGCAAGTGAAGAAATTATGGAAACAGAGGATGAGAAAAACCTTATTTAGAAAAACCAGGTAAAGACTAAGCAGAATTGCTGCTGATCCACTCTTTAGGAAAACCTACTGATATTTTATAAAAATGTGGGTCTCTTGCGAGCCACAGATGGACCAATGCCTCTAAGGAGTGATACCATTAATTTTTAAGCAGCAAACACTATACCACGTTTCATTCCGTGTAGTATAATACATAAAAACAATTGTGCCTGCGCTAAAAAATATATATGTAAAGAGAACAAAATATTATATTAATGGACTAAAAGAAATGACGTGCAGAAATATTTAAATTAAATTGCAATCAATAAGCTAGTAAAACCATACATGTGTAAATATATATAAAATGTGCAATTCTGTATAATAAACCTCAAAGTGCATATAAAAAATGTGCAATAATAATATAAACTGTTGAAAGTGCACCGTGCATGGATAAAACATAAATGCCAAGTGTTATCCTGTGACATTCAAGTGTTCAACACAATCAGCAGATTCAAACTGAAAAAAAGTGTGAATAAACAGTGTCCATGAAATAAGTGTTCATCATGCTTCTCCTGAACGGTGTCCAAATCACAACAAGCAAGATGTGCTCTCCCGTGACACCCCACATGTGCTTGCGCTCACCTCTGATCGTGTGACACAGTACTTAAACAGTGTCAAACACGCAATGGGGCCACTCCTGGGCTCACCCAGGATAAAATGATGTAAATATAATCCTCACAGACAAAGCCAAAATCCACATTCATAGAAGAGAAAAAGAGAACTCCATGGTGTGATAAAGCAAGGACATTTATTTAAATAAAAGAGAATCCTCCAGGAGGGTACTCACAATGAGTAGGTGCTGCAGTGCACCAAACTATACAGGTATAAAAAGCAAGCTGCGACTCGTATGGCGTGCGGTGTGGTGTGTAATGATCTCCTCCACTGCTGACAGCTCCGTCCTACCGTTTCCGCACATCTAATTCGCATAGCAGGAGAATGTGACGGGCTCCCTATGGAGCCGGTTCACATATCTCCGGGGCGGCTGCAGAGCGCACTGCACAAAAACGCTGTGCGTCTTTGGTTCCGTTTCAGGGCCGAATTCAGGCATAGAATCGGCCCTGATTCGTCCCTGAAACGGGGAACAGGGACGCACAGCGCTCCTGTGCGATCCGCAGCCCGTTGTAGTGTGAACCTGGGCTTAAAGCCCGCATGGAATTTGCTAAAAAACAACTGAAGGACTCCAAGATGGTGAGAAATAAGATTCTTTGGTCTGATGAGACCAAGATAGAACTTTTTGGCCTTAATTCTAAGCGGTATGTGTGGAGAAAACCAGGCACTGCTCATCACCTGTCCAAAACAGTCCCAACAGTGAAGCATGGTGGTGGCAGCATCATGCTGTGGGGGTGTTTTTCAGCTGCAGGGACAGGGCGACTGGTTGCAATCAAGGGAAAGATGAATGCGGCCAAGTACAGGGATATCCTGGGTGAAAACCTTCTCCAGAGTACTCAGGACCTCAGACTGGGCCGAAGGTTTACTTTCCAACAAGACAATGACCCTAAGCACACAGCTAAAATAATGAAGGAATGGCTTCACAACAACTCCGTGACTGTTCTTGAATGGCCAAGCCAGAGCCCTGACTTAAACCCAATTGAGCATCTCTGGAGAGACCTAAAAATGGCTATCCACCAACGTTTACCATCCAACTTAACAGAACTGGAGAGGATCTGCAAGGAGGAATGGCAGAGGATCCCCAAATCCAGGTTGCATCTTTCCCAAAAAGACTCATGGCTGTATTAGATCAAAAGAGTCCTTCTAAAAAAATACTGAGCAAAGGGTCTGAATACTTAGGACCATGTGATATTTCAGTTTTTCTTTTTTAATAAATATGCAAAAATGTCAACAATTCTATGTTTTTCTGTCAATATGGGGTGCTGTGTGTACATTAATGAGGAAAAAAATGAACTTAAATGATTTTAGCAAATGGCTGCAATATAACAAAGAGTGAAAAATTTAAGGGGGTCTGAATACTTTCCGTCCCCACTGTATATAAAAGCAAATATACGTATATCGAACATAGTGTAACACATGTTGCAATGAAAACGGCACAGGCCGCTTCTTCAGGGCTTCATTATCTGTGATTGACTTAAAACATCTTTTAAAACATACATTGGATGTGTTCGAGCTAGGGGGACATCATTATTGACACTACACCTTGATGGTATAAGGTAGAGACAAAAGCCAGACTTCAGATATGATATCTGCATAAAAAGACAATATGCTCAGACATTGGAAAGCGGGGCTCAAAACGTTGTCTAGGATCTGTATGAACCACCAAGATTTGAGAGGTAAAGCCACCTTATTAGGAGATTGTAGACACGTTCAGCCAAGCAAATATATTGCATATGAACACTAAGTACAAATGTCACAAATACCCACAAATGGTGTCTGGGTCTCCCGAGGACCCAGAAATCCTGCTCAGACAAATCCCTTCACCGCATGCACGCGCCACTTACCAGAGATAGTGGATCTCAGATCATAGAGATCACATTTGCTTGTTTAAATTCCAAAGCACTCAGCGGCCAGGCTGGGGAAGAGGTTGGATTCACCGGTATTCAAGATAGTAACTCCATGACAGTGTCAAGGCTGGGCTCAGCCCTTCCTTCTCAAAGCTGGCCGCTCAGTGACCAGCTAATTGCCAGCTCCTTTCTCTTCACAGTGACTCACCTGTTGATGATATCCTGCTCATCTGTCCTGCCTACTTAAGCCATCCGGCCCAGATGATCTCTGCCTTCGCGGAGATTAAGGGTCGGTTAGGAAGAGAAGGACGTCATCTGCATCTAGTCTCAGCTTACATTCCTGGTTGTGCTTAACATATCCTCTAATATTGGGGTTGCTGGTGATATAGCAGGCCAAAGGTACTATTGCGAGGCAAATAGGAGAGGAGATAGGGTACAACCCTGTCTTGTGCCTCTCCCCAGGGAAAAATAGTCTGAGGTGCAGCCAGTAAGCTTAATACTGGTACGGGGTTGACGGTACAGAGCGCGAAAACCTGTTAACAAACTCTCCGGAAAAAACAAATTTAGATAAGATGGTGTCAAGATATGGCCAGAGGACACTATCGAAGGCCTTGTTTATGTCTGGGCTCAAAAACTAGACCTTGCGTGAGTTAACATCTGCGTCTTGAATAATGTTTGAGGCTAGGCGTATGCTATCTATAACTTGCCTCTTTGGTATAAAGCCATTTGGATCTGGGGAGATTAATGTTGTGATAACGGATGTTAGGCGATCTGCTAATATACGTCTGAATATCTAGCCGATAACCGATATGGGGCGGTAGTTTTGAAGGAGGGTGTGGTCCTTCCAGGCTTTGGGATCAGTGACATATTTGCCATAAGCATATCTGTTGGGAACAAGTGGCCCCTGAGGAGACGATTTGATAGTTTGGGCATTTTAGGGATTAACAGTCCTGTAAAGTTTTTGTAATAGAGGGCCGTGAAGCCATCGGGGCCCGGGGCCTTGAGTTTCAAAGAGGAAATAATTGTAGCTATCTCCTCTTTTGTACAGGGTGCTTTCAGGGATTGTAATTGTTCCTCATTGATCTAGGGCAGTGAGAGGGTATCCAGCCAGGACTGGGGGTGGATGCAGCAGAGGCCAGAGGGTCTGCCAGCAGTTTTTGATAATAGGAGGAGAACAGCTTTAAAACCTCCTTGGGATGAGAGGTAATATTACCATTAGAGTCACAGAGTTTATATGTGTGTGGGGGTTGATATCCTCACACACAAACATAGCCGAAGCCGAGTTGCTATGCAAGAAGAAGAATTTTTCCATCTGCTCTGAGAGCAGGGTATCAAGAGCACTTCTCTTTTGGTTGATTTGACTCATCAATTCTTGAGTAGGGGTTCGGCCATGTTGGTGGTAAAGTCTGTCGTAAGGGAATGTATGTCTTTCAGTTTCTGGCATTTCCAAGTGCTAGCCAGCTTCATGAGCTGGCCCCTCAGCACTGCCTTATGAGCCACCCATAAAGATGCAGGGGAAATCTCACCCACATCATTATGAGTGAATTAGTCTGTAATGCAATCCGATATTTGGGTAAGAACCATCAGGTCCGTGAGCAGGGAGCAGTGCTTTTTCTGCAGGAGGATCCTCCCGAGCTGACAGCTGGGTAATGTTCCTTCCTCCTGGGAACCGAGCTAGGCAATGAGGTCCGGGGCAGAAAAGGGACTATTTAACCACTTTAGGGTGCAGGTGGAGTAATCATCCACAGCGTTTCACTACAATTAAATTGAAGCCCTGGCCTGCTCCGGCGGATTGATATAGAAGAGGCTGCGATTTTAATTTAATTGTCGGTAACCATGGTGCGCCTGCACCCAAAAGTGATAAATGGTCCTTTTCTGCTCCAGGCCCTTGGCTAAACAATGGGATCTGGAAGTTTTTTTTTTTAATAGCTGCAGAGTGAGGGTGCCCAGAATTTTAGTCCAACCCCCCCCCCTTCCTCCCCTCTGCTGAATTGGCAAGGCCAGGCAGAGCAATGTGCATGGGATGATTGGGGTGTGCCCCTGTGCGCAGGCCTATGCATAAGATACTTCAGAGCTTAGAAGGAGCGTAGGGGGAAGCTTCCCTTGGCTATGACATTGTTTGACTGCTATGGCAGGCGGCAGCTGGCAGGGACTGATGCTGGCTGCCCCAGGTGTCAGCAGTGGCAGCACCTGGGACGCAGGGCCCCCCCACAGGAAAAGTGAGGCATGTGACCTGGATGCATAGCATTAGCAACGCCACTGGCGCCCCCCTCCACATTACACCACTATGCCTGTGGAACATGCTCCTTCTGCCCTCCCCTTGTCCAGGCCCTGCCTGGAATCCTAGGGTTCTTTCAGAGGTTGGTAGGGGTTCCTTGAGCTGTAGCTAATTGACCTTCCATTTGATGGTGCCTGCATAGTTCCTGGGTCAACTAACTTAGCAAGGGTCCACAAAGACATGAAAGTTATTTCAAGGGCTCTTCTGTGGAAAAAGGTTGAGAAAGGCTGGTCTATACAAATGACTATACTGTATGCTGTAAGCACATATCACAGTTACCACATTTTACAAGTTAATATGTATTAAACGGAAAGATATAGTATAAATACAAAAATTGTTAGAGGCATATAGGGATATACAGGGATATACAACAGTGTTTGCAAAGATTACCAAAAGACAGCACGTTATAAACCCATTATGCCCTCCTCTAAGACATTTCAGCTAAAAATATAAGAAATGCAAAGCCCAGGAACATCTTAAACAGGTAAAAGGTCCATGAGAAAGGGGAAGCTTTGTAGGATTACAAGTGTGGCCACTGAAATGTGGTTTTATTACTTTACTTAATAACAAGTTTTCCAACCTACTCATTTCTAGTGAATGTACAGCCACACCTATACAACACACACTTTCAGGAGTATTCATGCAGAGTATCTGGCTTTTTTAGAAACTATAGTGCTTGTTACCCCTATATTTCATATTCCTGATCTGCGCCTGTTGTACCGTGTACTTGTATTAAAGGAGATGTATAGGGTTATAAAAAAAAATAAACACACATACTCAATTGGACAAAATGGGAAAGAGGGACTCTTTTATGGATGGGACAGTGTTCTAAAGATGAACCTGTTACCTCAGATTCTTTTCTAATTGCAAATGGTGCCCATCGCTTTACCCAGATCCTTCTTCTCTGCCCTCAACAGTTTGTTTCTGAAATACATCTGGCATGGATGAAGCCCGAGCTTGGCTCTTCGCACCTTGCAGCGCTCTTATCGGATGGGTGCATGGGTGTGCCGGTTATTCGCAAGTATTATAAGGCAATCGCTTAGCAGCGGATATTGGAATGGCACCACAGTGTGTCAACTAAATTGTGGGTTCCCCTAGAAATTTTTTTAGCAGGTCGGAACTTGGCTCGCACGCCCTGGCTACCCAGGGAGTATCGAGGGTTGTCTGAGTTTACCTCCCCTGTAACTATCCACACCTTGAAGGTATGGGATGTCTTAAATGACTCAGGAGGACTCGCCCCCTCAGTCTCCCCTCTCGCCCCTTTGGGAGGCTTCCCTTGGTTCACTCCAGGGAAATACCTCTGACCTTTTTCCATTCTTGGGCATTTGAATTGGAGACGAGATGTGGCGGGTTTGTTCAAGACCAGGGGTGTTATTCTTGGACAGGCTCAGGGACCAATATGGCTGGCTTCCTATGGATGACTGGCGCTACAGGCAGCTCTGACACTTTATTAGTAGCTTACCTCAGGCCATCTGGTCCCCATCCTCTGTCACTCCTTTTGAGAAGCTTTGTATGTCCACCTCTATGATTCCACATTCCATATCTGTGTTATATGGGATTCTGCAGTCAATGGAACCCAGGGGAAAACCTCTATACATAAGGGAATGGGAGAGAGACCTGCAACATGAATTTACCGAAATACAACTTGACCATATGTATCGCCTTACACATAGCAGCTCTGTAGATACAAAAATGCCAGAAAATGGGTTCAAATTACTTACTTGCTGGTCTAAGGTCCCCTCTAAACTTGCCAGAATATAGCCAACCCTTTTGGATGCTTGCTGGAGGAATTGTGGGCAATGAGCCACATTCCTACATGTTTGGTGGGAGTGTCCCAAGTACTGGCAAGATACTAGGACTCAAATTAAAGTGACACTAAACATCAAGTTACCTGACTCCCCATTAGAGCCTTTGCTTCATGTCCCCTCCATCCCTATCAGCCACTATTGTCCTGACGCATCTTTTGAATGCAGCTAGACGATGGTTTCCAGTCCACTGGAAATCAAATCAAATTCCAAGTCGGGAGGAATGGATACGTTTGGTGAACAACATAATGGCTGTCGAGGAATGGATGGTGACATGCAAGGGTAGATGTGATATGTTCTTACGGTATATGGACCACGTGGATTAATTAGACAAGTAAGATCCTACAGAGCTCCCAATCAATATTTTTGTGATTCTTGGACATAGCTGACTGTTTAAGTTACGCTGGATCTGATCCAGAGAGATTTTTCTTACCTACTTAATACAATAATTTAATTGCCTTTATACCCCACATGTAGGATGGTCAATCTGACCTTTTTACAAAGTATTAAGAAGGTCATCTAGTTCAGCCAACTTGCTAATGGATGCAGTGGGCAGCGCTCTGGCTCCTGTTCCAGTGGGCGGCGGGCAATGGGCTCTGCACCCCGAACCCACCCTTTTTTGAAGCCTATTAGAGCCTCTGGCTCTAATCACGTGCTTGAAAAAAAAAACTCACCCCCAATTGGAACCCATGGTCCGGTGCCCTGTATTTAGTTCAGGAGGCCAGATGCATGGATAGGGGGGGCGGTGCCCGTGCACCCCTAATGGACAGGCAACTGATGAATGAATGACTGTCATTTGCTGATGTCTATTTTACTTCTTGTTTGTCTCACTGCATATATTGTGTTTCTGATAAATAAAGATTCTTGAAAAGAAATTGACAGCGTACATAGGGTCAACATCCCTAGCAGAGCTGAATGCACGCAGCCAAGAGATGTACTCTGTAGGATATAGCATGAAAGAAGAGATTATGAAACATACTTGTAACGGGGGCCCAATGCAATTCGATGGTGCCACCATACAGCTGCTTCCTGACTTGTCCCATAGGATATTTCTCATGAGACACCAAGTGAGAGCGCTCTTGGACAAAATCAGGGTGTGCAGGGACACATATTTTTGGTACTATCCATTTGGTGTGACTACCTGCTTGTGCTCCAAGCGCTTTGTCCTATCTGACCATCGCCAACTGCTGGAAGCTTTCCATTTCCTGAACATTGAACCTTTTGATCTACCTGACTCGATAATCATTGAGCCGGTCTCTACCAGCGCTCTGTTGAGGAGACGTCGCCGGTTATCCAGCAGAAGCAACTCGAGACCCCTCTTCTCTAATCCGTTCTCTCAAGAACTAAAGGTTGCTGAGAATGTTTTTGTGCAGGTGACACTATCTGACTATGCACCACTGTATTGCCCCCCCATTTCTGTATAATTGTGGATACCCTATATATATAGCCACCTGCTGTGGGCTTTTCTCTTTGATGGAACCTATTGAACTCTCCTGGGTACACTTGCCCTTTGCATGACACTTTTTGAGCCTGGAAAAGAGTGACTCGGAAGTCACTTATGTCTTGAGAAGTCTTCCAAAATGTTGATTTTGAGTGCTGTCTCTAATAAGTGTATAAAAGTGTATCAGATATACTGCCATTCTTTCCATGCTGTGTGCCACAATTTTGCAGGGTCTCTATACGATTGAGCCTTTAAGGGAACTACACTTCTCTCCCGCTCCCCTGATAGTCCTTCTGGCCTCTAGGATTCTACTGAGCTCCTTCTTTACACATGCTGGGGATCAGAACGTCACCTAAACTTCTCCCTTCTTTCCCTTCCTCCTTCTATCCCATCTTCACCTCTCTCTCTCTCCTAGTATAAGTATTTCTGACATTAACTGTGATGCTACAAACTCAGGTTTGTATTTACTGTTTTTGGTGTCTGTAATGTTATCTGCTCTCTCACTTTAGATTGAGTATATATGACTGGTAGAAATGGCAGAAGCTGCTTATGGAATGCTGACAGCGCTTGGTTTCATCCCCCAATAGATTGCAGAGATAGCCATCTTTTCTAGGTTTTGGGTCAGGTTTGAGTAATGATACTGACATTTGCCTGTACTCTATTTCCCCCTTCTCTGTACTCTTTTTCTTGTGTGTATGTAGCACCCCCTTGTGTACATAGTTGGGATAGGTTGGACTTCACTTTAGCTGAAGTCAGCTCAATTGGAGTCAAGTTAAGTTCAGTGTAGTTTAGCTGGTAGGCCAATTTGAACACAAGGCTATGTACGAAGTGTCCAGAATAGTCCCGGTCAGCCAGAGAAGATCGGGAGGTTGATGGAGAAATCATTGCAAAGTCACAAGTCAGCGGTCAGCTGGGCATACGTCATTACACCCACGGCAGGGGCAGGAGGTCAGCCGCAGCCAAAGCCTAGGGAAGATTGATTGCAAGCTGCCCCACAGGTTCAAGCAATTGTACCTGAGAGGGCAGCTGCTGAAGTGCACCATATCACCCCCACTTGGAAGGATCCGGATCTGTATGATTGCTCCTCTTCAGTTGAGCTGGTGGGGAGTGATAGTGGTGGTGGTCTAGATTGGGGATATCCTAGGCTGTGAGCTGAATTTGGGGTCCTGGAGTTAGACTTTGAAGAATGGTCCCTGGATGCTGAGTGGGACTGGGGGGACACATAAGAGTAAAGGGAGCTGAAAGCAGGACAGTCTGAAAGGTCTACCTCCCCTGAGCAGGATGAGTGGGCTGCTGAAGTAGAGCACCTACTGTCTAGTGGAGAGGAGCTACAGCTAAATCCTGCATATATGCAACACAGGGTCCAGTCGGGACTGTCAGGTACTTGGGCTAGAACACAGGCCCAAAAGACAGCATACAAAGACTGGGTTCTCAAGTCCCCACAAGTATGTGTTCTCCCTGCACAAGGCAGGCTGAAGGAGCAATTTCAACGAGAGGTCCAGAAGAGGACTGTCCTGAGTGAGGACTGGACTACGCCTATGTTCCCACAGAGATTATGGACATCATTGAGGCCACCCGAACCAGTGGAAGGAGCACCTCGTTTGGGACTACTTACAGGTTCCTAAACCACTAAGGGGACCTCACAATTCCAAGGCCTGGGCCCGTTTTCAGGACATGGAGGCTGGGGCAGGCCATTTACAAATACCACTTGGTGGTTGTCAAGGCCAGATGGCCAAATTGCAGCTACTCTGTTACCATCCGAAATTCTCTTGGGATTGTTATTTGAATGCTGAACAACAAAATGCTCTGATAGTTGGGGCCATGTTTAAAGGGGCTAAAAAAAGGGGAGTTTGGGACTTTAAATGAGACATGTGGGTCACATGTCTCCATCCCTAAATCCTAAATCTGTGTCAAGAAAGGGGGGGTTTTGGGGACTTTGAATGAAGTGAGTACACATGGCTATAAGATGAGTTGATATCAAAAACATGTTTTTGTTGGTAAAACAAGGAACATGGCAAAATTACATGGTATATGCAGCAATGAGTATAATTGTCAATCACATGTTACAGACCGTATATAAAAAAAAACATAAGTAGCAATCAGCCAACCATTATGTGGTGTGGAACAAATCCTGGATGTAATAAAAACACTTAAAAATAGATGGTAGGTGGTGAACTCAAGATAACGTAATGAGTAGAGGCGTCTGCAAGAGAATAAGTGCATCCAAATTATCCAGACGCGTTTTGTGGATAATACCACTCTTCAGGGGCGAGTGCACGCAAATCTATAAAACAAAACACGAGTAGACCAGTTTAATCCAATGTTGTACCCCTCAACGAGAAGGATATGTACAAAAATAAAGGATTAGAGTTACTCATCCCTATAAGTACTTACATCGTAGTAGGTCTGGAACATGGGGGACGAGGGGTCAGAGGCTGCCCAAATTGTCTATACCAGGAGCTGTGGAAAGGACCTGCAGAAGAAGGGCCATGCACATAAACATGATCCCCAAGAAGACGAAAGACAAAGGTCCAGATAGTGGTGTGAGTAGGCTTCATATCTAAAAATATATATTGGGCATACTGTAAATACTCTATACTGTGTGAAGTTGCTAAAGCCCAACACCAAACTGCAGGTGAACAAGTGAGTGGAAAGGAAAATAGTGTGTGAGGAGGAAAGAGCAGATCATAGATAAAAAAGAAAACCACAAAACAGATATAAATGACAAAAATAAAAGAAAGATGGGAGTGAACCACTGTGAGCATGAACAGGCAAGGAATGACCATGTAATTAATTACCTGTTAGCAGGGCAGGACTTAGGGTGGTGGGGGCCCCTGGGCTTGAGTCACTTTCGGGCCCTACCTTCTATACATTACTTTAAATAGAACAAAATGTTGACTGGTATCGTAGACAGTGTTACATGTTTAAAAAAAACATAATAATCTATTTATATGACCACTGATTGAAGCTTTAAAAACTTTTTTCCAATAAATAAATAATGACTAAAAAAGTTCAAAGTGATCATGTGTTTATTGCAATGCAGAATGAGAATAAAACACTTATTTACCTGGAAAACATATTGAAAAACAAACAAATACCTTGTAAGGTTGCAATCATAAATCAATTGCAAGAATATAGCAAAATAACTAATTGAACAAAGTGCAAGATATATTATGTGTGTGTGTGTAGTACGTAAGTGAGTGTTGTAGTGAAAAAATCTAAACTATGCACACAAATTAGAAATGTACATTCAATAAAATAAAAATAGTAAACTATCATATCTTAAAAAAGCATTACATCAACAACAGAATCCAGAGGCTGATCATTTAAAACAACAACAGGCAAGGTAGAGAAAGAAAGAGAAAGGTGATCAGGTTATGACTTCATGCATGTCATCTCATTTTAAAGATATTAACCTAGTACTATTAAGAAGTGGCATCTTCTGGATTTCTTTGCAGCAAAGTCTTTGATCAAATCATTAAAATCCAGTTTACGTAGAAGGTCATTCTCAATTGACATCAGAGTGAGATGATTTAATTTCTGCTGTACAATTGTGAAACTTAGTCTATTTTTTACTAGTTTCACTTTGGAGAAACTGCGCTCCCCACTTGCATTTGTGACAGGTAATGTCAGGTAAAGTCTGAGAGCGACATCCACTTTGGGAAGATGGTCTGTAGTTTTCTTTTTTTAATGCACAAAAGAAGTTCCCTAGAAGATGATGGCTCATTATGGCAGATGAATTCTTTGAACTGGATGATTTCTTCACAAAATTCATTTTCCAGGTCAGTGTGGTATCTCTTCTGTAGATCTGCTGCTTTTTTATGAAGATGTTCTGCAGAGAGGCTAGATATGTTGTTCAGGAAACCAAAAGTGCTGCTGAGGTCATTATAGGACTGAAAATGGCGATCAAGTTCAGCCAGCAGCCTATCCATCACAACTAGAAACACACCAGATGAGAACCGTTCTCTTCCTGATAAGTGAACCTCAGATGTTGCAGACTCACCCACATGAGTCTTGTGTTTTCTTTTGTCTTTGTGTGTCTTGTTTGTATGTTGCTGAAACGGTGGGAGACATCGCTTTTGCTCGGTCTTCAAACACATCAAATTCATCTCTCAAACCAACAACATATTCCCGCAGTGACCTCGCCAAATCAACAGCATTGCACAGGTCCAGATCCACAGCTTGAAGTGCAACACTTGTCCCATGAAAGCATTGTAGAACATAATTCCACAAAGAAAAGCAGTCTCAAGCCTGTTCATTTTTTTATGCAGTGACCAAGCATCATTTTGTGTTGTCAGGTTCTGATTGCTGTCTTCTGCAATGTTCATCAGTGACTCTGAATATCAGCATAATTCCTGGACAGTGCCTTGGTGGCCTGTGCATGCGCAGCCCACCTGGTGTCAGAGAGAGATTTTAGTGTCTCAATGCGGTGGTTTTCATTAGGATGCAAACCTGCAGTTACCACCTTCCATCTAGCTGTGGATTTCGAGCAGAAGTTGAACAAAGTCTGAATGAAGTTAAAAAAATTGGCGGTCTCTGTGCAGCAGTTTCCACTATTAACTCTAGCCAGATTAAGCGTGTGCGCGGCGCACGGCACCCACTCTACTAGTGGATTAATGTCTTTGATGTGAGCTTGCAGCCCGTTGTACACTCCTGACATGTTTGCGGCATTATCATAGCACTTGTCCACGGCAGTTACTGATATCTATGTCCATCTCATGTAAAACTGTGAACACTGCATCACAGAGTGCCTTCCCTGTGTGGCTAGATATAGGGAGAAATTTTAAGAATCTCTCTTCTACGAGGCCCTCTGGTGAAACATACCTTATGATAAATGTAAGCTGATCAATGTGCGTCATGTCGGGAGTTGAATCAATGCAAATGGAAAAGTAATTTATCACTTTCACTTCAGTAATGATTTCAGAAAGCACTCTATTGCTCATTAGCTCGATAAATTCATTGCATGTTTTTGATGAAAGATATGAGGGGGTTCCTACCCCAGCATTGCCATATATCTGTATGTGTGATTTCAAGAATGGGTCGAATTCACTGATCAGTTCCAGGATTCCCATGTAATTCCCATTGTCAGTTTGACCAAATATTTCACTGGAGCCTCGGAAAGCCAATCCCCGCTCTGACAGAAATTTTACAACTGCAACCACTCTTTGCAAAACATCACTCCAATAATTGCATTGCGACTCAAACTGCTTTTTAAGCTGAGAATCTATAACTCCATCATCTGCTGCTCTGTTGATGTAATTAAACATAGCCTTTCTATGACTATCACTATTCTCGTGCTCGGCAATGCGTCTGGTAGCATGTTTCCACTCATTATAGCCAGACTCAAAAAGGGATTGACCGTCACCATCGCCAAAAAGGCAGCAAGCAAAACAAAACACACAACCGGTGGATGGTGAGTAGAGCAACCATTCTCTGGGCAAGTACTCACCATTCAAATGCTTGCATTTGAAATGAGTTTTAGAAAACAGTCTCTTCTGATATTTGTAGTGGCGTTCAGAAGCCTTGACATTAGCATCCTTATTTTGAACGGACTCCAGACCTTTTCACGCCCAATAAGCACGCACGCTTTTATCAATTTTACCCCAGTGAGCAGGATCTGTGGATAAAGAATCTGTAGTAGGACATTGTTCGGTCGCTGTTTCTGACTGAAGAGATGATGATTCATTGACGGGCTGCCCTGCTCGTGAATTCAAATCGTCTCCAACCGTTTCTTCCAGCGGGTTTGGGTTGTCCTTTGGATTCTCCGCTTGCACATCAGGCTGTGGTGTCATGGGTGTAAAAAATCCAGTAATCCTTTTCATTTTACTGAGAACTTCCTTTTTGCGTTGCTGTCTTTCATTCTTTAGTATTCTTTTAAGCGCGCCACTCTGATACTGTTTGTCCGCCATTACATCACTGTCTAATGCAGACAGGTTTTCTCAACGGCAGTAAACAAGGCACTACATAACTGCCAATAACCAATCAGCAACCCTCAAGATAAGAGAAAAAGAGGGATGGCGCAAGGAACAATTCTATATAGTCCTTAAATAGTCCCAAATATTATGTATAAGAACAGTCATTAGGATTGCACTGATGGCTGCAACCTGGAGAGCGAAGCACAGCTCTATAAAACAGAAATAGAAAGGGACAAGGTGTGCCAGACTCAGTATTAAAGAACTTCTGTTTAATTGGACAAGACAAAACAGCCAAATGGCTACTCACAAAAGTAGATAATATATAAGCGTATAAGTGGGGGGTACTACTGCACTGGTATCCGTCCTGGGTCCACAATGTAAGCGATCGTTCTCAGAGACACCGCACGAGGATGATAATTAGCAGTGGTGGTTAGGATTGCTCTGATGGCTGCAACCTGGAGAGTGAAGCAAAGCTCTATAAAACAGCGATAGAAAAGGACAAGGTGCGCCAGACTCACTTGACAACTGGGCACTTAAACCCCCCTCCTGCCTAGACCAATTTTCAGCTTTCAGTGCTCTCACATTTTGAATGAAAATTACTCAGTCATGTAATACTGTACCCAAATGAATTTTTTGTCCTTTTTTTCATACAAATAGAGCTTTCTTTTGGTGGTATTTGATCACCTCTGGGTTTTTTTATTTTTTGCGCTATAAATGAAAAAAGACCAAAACTTTTGAAAAAAATGATTTTTTCTTAGTTTCTGTGACAAAATTTTGCAAATTATTATTTTTTCTTCATAAATTTTGGCCACAATTTATACTGCTACATATCTTTGGTAAAAATAACCCAAATAAGTGGATATTATTTGGTCTTTGTGAAAGCTATAGAGTCTACAAGCTGTGGTGCAAATCATAAAAAATTGATCACACCCGATGAACTGGTGGCCTATCTCATTTCTTGGTAGACATTCCAAGGTATTTAGTAAGATGCATGGTGAGCTTTTTGATGTTGTCATTTTTTCCCACAATTCTTTGCAAATTTTTTTTTCCACAAAATTGTCATTGTAATAGGTTATTTCTCTCACATGGCATGTGTATAACACAAATGACACCCCAAAATACATTCTGCTACTCCTCCTGAGTATTACGATACCACATGTGTGGGACTTTTTCACAGCCTGGCCACATAGGGAGGCCCAACATGCAGGGAGCGCCATCAGGTGTTCTAGGAGCATAAATTACACATCTAACTTGTTGACTACCTATTACACTTTTGAAGGTCCTGGAGCACCAGGACAATGACACGTGACACTGATGTGGCACTGATGACAGATGGCACTAATACGTGGCACTGATGACAGATGGCACTAATACGTGGCACTGATGACACTGATGACAGATGGCACTAATATGTGGCACTGATGACACGTGACACTGATGACCGATGACACTAATATGTGGCACTGATGACACGTGGCACTGATGACAGATGGCACTAATACGTGGCACTGATGACACGTGGCACTGATGACAGATGGCACTAATACGTGGCACTGATGACAGATGACACTAATACGTGGCACTGATGACATATGGCACTAATACGTGGCACTGATGACACGTGGCACTGATGACAGATGGCACTAATACGTGGCACTGATGACACATGGCACTAATACGTGGCACTGATGACACGTGACACTGATGACAGATGACACTAATATGTGGCACTGATGACACGTGGCACTGATGACAGATGGCACTAATACTTGCACTGATGACACGTGGCACTGATGACAGATGGCACTAATATGTGGCACTAATGACAGATGGCACTAATACGTGGCACTGATGACACGTGACACTGATGACAGATGGCACTAATATGTGGCACTGATGACACGTGGCACTGATGACAGATGGCACTAATACGTGGCACTGACGACACATGGCACTGATGACAGATGGCACTAATACGTGGCACTGATGACATGTGACACTGATGACAGATGACACTAATATGTGGCACTGATGACACGTGGCACTGATGACAGATGGCACTAATACGTGGCACTGACGACACATGGCACTGATGACACATGGCACTGATGACAGATGGCACTAATACGTGGCACTGATGACACGTGACACTGATGACAGATGACACTAATATGTGGCACTGATGACACGTGGCACTGATGACAGATGGCACTAATACGTGGCACTGATGACACATGGCACTAATGACAGATGGCACTAATACGTGGCACTGATGACAGACGGCACTAATACGTGGCACTGATGACATGTGACACTGATAACAGATGACACTAATACTTGGCACTGATGACACCTGGCAATGATGACAGATGGCACTAATACGTGGCACTGATGACAGATAGCACTGATACGTGGCACTGATGACACGTGACACTGACAGGTGGCACTGGTGGCAGGTGGCACTGATAGGTGGCACTGGGGACAGATGGCACTTGGGACAGATGGCGATGGGGACATTTGGCACTGATAGGTGGCACTGGGGACAGATGGCACTATGTTGTGTAGTGTTGTGTAACTGTAACTGTAACTACTGTAAGTGTTCACTCACTGCTGCAGCACGGAAGTTCTCCCTCTTCACACGCTGCCTCTGTGTGAGGAGGGAGAGCCGGCGATAAGAGATGACCTCATATATTTACATATAAGATCACCTCTCATTGGACGAGTGCTAAATGGCCAAACAAAATGATCACGGGCTCCCTAATAGCCAGTTACATACCTCCATCCCTACATTGATATAGACTAAAGAAAGGGGAGTTTGGGACTTTAAATGAGACATGTGGGTCACATTACTCCATTACTAAATCTGTGTCAAGAAAGGTTTTTTTTTTTTTTTTAAGGGGGCTGACACAGGATGCTAGCCTGCAGATTTGTGGGAAGGCACTTTACTGTTGTTGCAGGGGGAAATCCTTTGCCTTATCCATTTTTTCCCAGACTAGGCCAATACTCTCCCTCACCTCTCCTGCTGTTGAAAATGCTGTTCCCGTTTCAGGAGAAGGTAGCAGGGCTAGTAGGCCTGGACTGCCTTATGCTTGTGGAGGGGCTTCTCCTTAATGTATTGCAAATCATTTGAATGGACTCTTGCTTTGCTTGAAATAGTTGTTGTTCTTATTCTGCCAGCAGGATTATAACCCCCAGTTAGATTAGATTGTGTCTTCTTATTTTTCAGGGCTCTGAAGACAGCCTGGCTATCCTCCACCACTAGGTGGTCCATAATCCTCCAAAAAGGACTATATCTTATCGTTTGATTATTGTTCCAGTGAAGGGCGAGGAGGAGGTGGTTATACTGATTTCCATCTGCTTTAATGATATGTGTTATTCTAAATGTTTATTCTATGTGCCTAGATAGTTATAGTAGGGATCTGCCAGACATTATGTGCAGAAATTGTTATTATTTTTTTTATACAAGTATTTATTATTGTAAATATGTTTACACTTCCAAGTTTGTTCCCAGGGCCTCTTTTTTAGGGCAGGGGTATATGTAGCACCCCCTTGTGTACATAAATAGGCAAATTCAGTTGGACTTCACTTTAGCTGTGAAGTCAGTTCAATTGGGGTCAAGTTAAAGTGGTTCTAAAGCATGAAGGTTTTTCACATTAATGCATTCTGTGCATCAAGGTGAATAACCTTCTGTGCTGCAGAATCCCCAACAACCCCCCCCCTTCCTTATTCTTACCTGAGCCCGATCCGATCCAGCGATGTGCAAGAGAGCCGCTGTCTCCCTCCTCCCTGGGCAGATTGATGGCAGCAGGAGCCATTGACTCCCACTGCTGTGCTGTCAATCAAATGCTGTAGTAGATCTTTTGGAGTTTGATATGGCAGAATAAACCTGCTAGAATTAAATATAAATACTTACAATACTGCAATGTTCAAGGAGGTCTTTTGACTCCAAATCCCTGGATATATTTCCTTGTGGCTCAACTTAAACATCTGGTTGGTAAAGTGGGGGCTCACATATATCTTCTTGTCAGGGCTGGGCTCAGCCCTTCCTTCGATGAGCTGGCCGCTCAGCTGTCGGCTAATTGCCAGCTCCCATTTTTCTCCACAGTTACCCATCTCTGCTCATCAGTCCTGCCTACTTAAAGTCGTCCAGCTCACTTGATCTCTGCCTTTGCCTTTGTCAACATCACAGAGACTTTCTCCTGTGTTCCTGTTGAAGACTTGCTTGGCTGACGTTCCTTCTGGCTCCTGATCCTGCTTGCTGTACTACTACGTTTATCTCTGGCACTCTGACATTTGCTTGGCTGACTACCCGATCCAGTTACTGAACTCTGGCTTGTTTTTACTACGCTTACTCTGTTTACCTTATTATTATTATTATTATTATTAAACAAGTGTGATTTAACTATACTTCTGTCTCGGTCTGATTCATGGTTCCTGATACTTCTTTTAACATACTTAGCTTTTTATTTTATAATGGAAATCCTTTACTGGCTTTAGATTCCTCTATTTCACCCTTCAATCAATATATGTCTACCCTACATTTTATCTGATCTATAAGGTTTGGCAGTCCACTAAAACAATATTGGGCATTTCAGGGCATACCAGATTCACACTGTTATGGTCAAATAGAGCATTTTCTAAAATTTTCCATCTGGAAGGATTTTCGAGATGGCAATGTGCAGGGTAATACTACCCTGCTGCAACTGTATTCTGATGGAGTACTGAAAACTTAGCAGCAGATCCGCACAGAATAAGGCATGGATCAGAAATGTTTTTTTCAGTACTTACAATTAAGACACGCTTTGAAGACCCAAGGTCTGTCCCCAACCATTCTTTTCCATCCAGTCTTTATTCTGGATAGCATTGGCAGTGCAGTGCACTGTGGGCGCATGGGCGCCACCCCCCTGGCCCCTTTCAGGATGCCGAATGCATGGATTCCTATGGCGGTGGTGGGAGGGGGTGGTATTTTTTGAAATACCTGATTAGAGCCAGAGGCTCTATTGTGTGACCATAGCAAAGTAATTTTCGCTATTTTCACACTAGCCAATCAGGAGGCAGGATGTCAGACCTGTTTCCTGATTGGCCAAAGTGCCAGACCACCCTATTGGATGCCTGGTGCTTTGGAAGAGGAGCGAGGAGACTCTTGCTGGAGCGGAGGTCGCCGCCACATTGAGAGGATCTGCTCCAGACAGTGCTGTGGTAAGTCCCCTTGGCTCTGTCAGAGCCACGATACGTGCCCGGGGGGTATGTGTCGGTGCCAGAGCCGCGATACGCAGGGGGGCCAGAGGCATGATCCAAAGCATGATGAGACTTCATCTCTTATGCCTCTTTGAGCAGAAAATTAACTCCATCAAAGATAGAATGTGGAAAATTGTTTCATGTGAATGCTAATAAACCTGGTAGGCTGTTGGCCAGGGCTTTGTATGCAAAAAATGGCCTTTCTTCCATTCTGAAATTGAAAGGTCTGGACGGTGGGCTCACCCATCACCCCAAAGAAATAAACTGCATGTTTAACACATTCTATCACGACCTGTACAATCTGCCCGCCTGTCCTTCTATTATGCCAAAAGAGAATTTACTTTAAGAATACTTGACTAAATCACCAGGACTGCCTGTCCAATTCTTTTTCTCTTGAGTATACAGGACCTTGACCGCCCTTTCTTGGAAGGAGGAAATAGATGTAGCGGTGCCCTCACTTAAAAGTAACAAAAGTCCTGGCCCAGATGGTTTCACCTCTCAATGTTAAAAAATCCTTTATTACGTCACTTAGTCCGAACCTCCTCATTTAAACCAATTTTACAAGATTCCCCCTTCCTATCTCAAGTGCTGGAGACCCATATAACTGTATTGCCTAAACCTGGAAAGGACCCCACCTTGTGCAGGAGCCCGATATCTTTAACAAATATTGATGTACACCTATATGCTAAATTGATAGCTAATCGTCTCACACTACTGCCGTTGGGCCTGGTCCACCTTGACTAAGTGGGTTTCACACACTGAAACAGATTGGTCTTGGCCCAAACTTATTGCATAAGATGCTGGCCCTCTATAGTCGACCTTCTGCTAGAATCTGCTCTTGTGGTCTTCTCTTGGATCCTATTTGGATCCATAATGGCACCAGGCAAGGGTACCCTCTCTCTCCCCTGCTCTATTTACTTGCCTTGGAACACCTGGTCATAGCCATATGACAAGACCAGGGCATACCAGGGCATTTCAGTTGAACAAAATCAATATAAGCTTTCGCTTTAGGTGGAAAAACTCCTGTTATATGTCACCAATCCCTACATTTCTATCCCTTCCATAATCAGAACATTCCAGGATCTTGGGTTTGTCAAAGAACAGCTTTAAATTATCTGAGTGTCCATATCCCGTTGACATTAACCTCTCTAGCTGATCTTAATTATACTCCCTTACTACTGTATATACCATTCATACGTGCCTCAAAGCCTATGATAAAACACACATTTCCTAGTTTACCCATTTGAATGCAGTGAAAATGGATGCTTTGGTAAAACTTTTTTAATACCTTTCAGGCCATCCCTGTCTTCCCACCCTCTGGCTTTTTTTGGACTATCAAAACAGCTATTCACACTTTCATATGGTGCAATAAGAAGCCCAGAATCCAGCAATCCATTCTTTCTTTACCCAAGGTCAGGGGTGGGATTGCCCTGCCTCAAGTTGCCCTATACTTCCAAGCTGCGTCCCTCCTCTGAATAGTGGACTGGTATCATAATAGACACACTAACCTTTGGGCTCACATGGAAGTGATCTCTTTAGATCTTATTTCCCTGCTTTGGACAGACCCCATTTAAAGGGCCTTTAAAGATCTGCTGCCTACAGTCGTTGATGCTACCTTACGTATCTAGGATAGCCACCTGGGTCGGAGTCTGCTTTCATCAAGACTTAGCCCCTGACCCCATTGTTTGGGCTCGTATCCTTTCCCCCAACACTGACTAATTTTAACTTCCTTTTGTGCCAGAGGAGTGACAATCCTTTATTATGTCACATATTATGTGGTGAAACATTATTAGCTCTCTCAGGTTCTCTCGAGTTGCCATAACCCCCAGATGGCTTGGCTTGAGTATACGCAATTACAACATTACCTTAAACATTTCCCATTAGACCTACGGATGAGGGTTCCCACAGAGTTGGAGTCACTGCTGTCTCGGTCCACTAGACCTGATCGCCTGTTCTCAGATATACCAAAATTTTGTAGGGAATCTAATCCGAATCCACCTCCAATTCTTTGTAAGTGGAAATGAGACTTTGAAATGGAATGGAACAAAGTATTAGAATTGTCATACAAACTGTTGGTTTCCTCTTACACTCAAGAACGCAACTACCGGATTCTCTCCTGCCGGTATAGTTGCCCTACGACTCTTCATAAAATTGATCCCTCTGTTTCTGATGTGTGCTGACATTGTTTGCGGACCCCTGGCACTATGCTCCATGTATGGAGTACCTGCCCACACATTGTCATCTTTTTAGACAATAAACTGCAATTATATTGTATAAATAGATTGGTGTTGCACAAGCTCTAACAGTATATATGTGCATTGTATTTATAAATATGTACATATACAGTATATATGTGCACCCATCGGTTCAGTTCGCACCAGAACATGAGAACAGGCGAAAAAATTTTGTGCAAACACAGTTAAAGTCTATGGCACACGAACATGGAAAATCAAAAGTGCTAATTTTAAAGGCTTATATGCAAGTTATTGCCATAAACAGGGTATGGGGACCCAGGTACACATACACACACACACATATATAGATAGATAGATAGATAGATAGATAGATAGATAGATAGATAGATAGATAGATAGATAGATAGATAGATAGATAGATAGATAGATAGATACATTTTTAAAGTGTAGTGATTTCACTTAACCACTTCAGCCCCGGACCATTTGGCTGCCTAAAGACCAGAGGACTTTTTCCAATTTGGCACTGCGTCGCTTTAACTGCTAATTGCGTGGTCATGCAATGCTGTACCCAAACGAAATTTGCGTCCTTTTCTTCCCACAAATAGAGCTTTCTTTTGATGGTATTTGATCACCTCTGCGGTTTTTATTTTTTGCGCTATAAATGGAAAAAGACCGAAAATTTTGAAAAAAAATGATATTTTCTAATTTTTGTTATAAAAAAAATCCAATAAACTCAATTTTAGTCATACATTTAGGCCAAAATGTATTCGGCCACATGTCTTTGGTAAAAAAAATGTCAATAAGTTTATATTTATTGGTTTGCGCAAAAGTTATAGCACCTACAAACTAGGATACATTTTCTGGAATTTACACAGCCTTTAATTTATGACTGCCTATGTCATTTCTTGAGGTGCTAAAATGGCAGGGCAGTACAAAACCCCCACAAATGACCCCATTTTGGAAAGTAGACACCCCAAGGAAATTGCTGAGAGGCATGTTGAGCCCATTGAATATTAATTTTTTTGTCCCAAGTGATTGAATAATGACAAAAAAAAAAAATTACAAAAAGTTGTCACTAAATGATATACTGCTCACACAGGCCATGGGCATATGTGGAATTGCACCCCAAAATATATTCAGCTGCTTCTCCTGAGTACGGGGATACCACATGTGTGGGACTTTTTGGGAGCCTAGCCGCGTACGGGGCCCCGAAAACCAATCACTGCCTTCAGGATTTCTAAGGGCATAAATTTTTGATTTTACTCCTCACTACCTATCACAGTTTTGAAGGCCATAAAATGCCCAGATGGCATAAACCCCCCCCCCCGCCAAATGACCCCATTTTGGAAAGTAGACACCCCAAGCTATTTGCTTTGAGGCATGTTGAGTCCATGAAACATTTTATATTTTGACACAAAATGCGGAAAAGTGACACTTTTTTTTTTTTTTTTGCACAAAGATGTCACTAAATGATATATTGCTCACACAGGCCATGAGCATATGTGGAATTGCACCCCAAAATACATTTAGCTGCTTCTCCTGAGTATGGTGATACCACATTTGTGGGACTTTTCAGGAGCCTAGCTGCGTACGGGGCCCCGAAAACCAATCACCGCCTTCAGGATTTCTAAGGGCGTAAATTTTTGATTTTACTCTTCACTGCCTATCACAGTTTCGGAGGCCATGGAATGCCCAGGTGGCACGAACACCCCCCAAATGACCCCATTTTGGAAAGTAGACACCCCAAGCTATTTGCTGAAAGGCATGGTGAGTATTTTGCAGCTCTCATTTGTTTTTGAAAATGAAGAAAGACAAGAAAAAACATTTTTTTTTTCTTTTTTCAATTTTCAAAACTTTGTGACAAAAAGTGAGGTCTGCAAAATACTCACTATACCTCTCAGCAAATAGCTTGGAGTGTCTACTTTCCAAAATGGGGTCATTTGGGGGGGTTTTGTGCCACCTGGGCATTCCATGGCCTCCGAAACTGTGATAGGCAGTGAAGAGTGAAATCAAAAATTTACGCCCTTAGAAAGCCTGAAGGCGGTGCTTGGTTTTCGGGGTCCCGTACGAGGCTAGGCTCCAAAGAAGTCTCACACATGTAGTATCCCCGTACTCAGGAGAAGCAACAAAATGTATTTTGAGGTGTAATTTCACATATTCCCATGGCATGTTTGAGCAATATATCATTTAGTGACAACTTTGTGCAAAAAAAAAAAAAAAAATTGTCTCTTTCCCGCAACTTGTGTCACAATATAAAATATTCTATGGACTCGACATGCCTCTCAGCAAATAGCTTGGGGTGTCTACTTTCCAAAATAGGGTCATTTGGGGGGGTTTTGAACTGTCCTGGAATTTTATGCACAACATTTAGAAGCTTATGTCACACATCACCCACTCTTCTAACCACTTGAAGACAAAGCCCTTTCTGACACTTTTTGTTTACATGAAAAAAAAATTTTTTTTGCAAGAAAATTACTTTGAACCCCCAAACATTATATATTTTTTTTAAGCAAATGCCCTACAGATTAAAACGGTGGGTGTTTCATTTTTTTTTTCTCACACAGTATTTGCGCAGCGATTTTTCAAACGCATTTTTTTGGGAAAAACACACTTTTTAAAATTTTAATGCACTAAAACACACTATATTGCCCAAATGTTTGATGAAATAAAAAAGATGATCTTAGGCCGAGTACATGGATACCAAACATGACATGCTTTAAAATTGCGCACAAATGTGCAGTGGCAACAAAATAAATACATTTTTAAAAGCCTTTAAAAGCCTTTACAGGTTACCACTTTAGATTTACAGAGGAGGTCTACTGCTAAAATTACTGCCCTCGATCTGACCTTCGCGGTGATACCTCACATGCATGGTGCAATTGCAGTTTACATTTGACGCCAGACCGACGCTTGCGTTCGCCTTAGCGCGAAAACGGGGGGTGGACAGGGGTGCTTTTTTTTTTTTTTTTTTTTTTCTTTATTATTTTTTTGCTTTTTTATCTTATTTTTAAACTGTTCCTTTCATTTTTTTTTTAAGTCATTTTTATTGTTATCTCAGAGAATGTAAATATCCCCTATGATAGCAATAGGTAGTGACAGGTGCTCTTTTTTGAAAAAATTGGGGTCTATTAGAACCTAGATTTCTCTTCTGCCCTCAAAGCATCTGACCACACCAAGATCGGTGTGATAAAATGCTTCCCCAATTTCCCAATGGCGCTGTTTACATCCGGCGAAATCTAAGTCATAAAATGCTCGTAGCTTCCGGTTTCTTAGGCCATAGAGATGTTTGGAGCCACTCTGGTCTCTGATCAGCTCTATGGTCAGCTGGCTGAATCACCGGCAGCATTCTCAGGTTCCCTGTTGAGACAGGAGAGCCAGAGAAAAACACGGAAGATGGTGGGGGAGGGGGGCATTCCCTCCCACTGCTTGTAAAAGCAGTCTAGAGGCTAATTAGCCACTAGGATTGCTTTTACATGAAAGCCGACCGCTGGCTGAAAAGAATGATACCAAGATGATACCTAAACCTGCAGGCATCATTCTGGTATAACCACTCAAAGTCGTGAATGGCGTACCTGAAGACAAAAAAATGGTTAACAATAAAGCACAGTAAATGGTAAAGTATAAAAAATTGCATACCTGAAAAGCAAACATGATAAAACATAATAACAATAAAACATTGTAGAATAGAATACAGTAAAAAAGAGCAGAACAATAGAGAGAGAATAGAGAGAGAGAGAACAATAAAACGACAACTATTTTTTTTTATTTTATATTTTTGTTTGTGTTTTTTTTACACTTTTTTTTGTAACTAACTTTTATAACTGTAACCGGTTCCAGGTTCGGGTCTCTCAAAATGCGATGGCATCTTGGGAGACCCTGTGAAAGTGTGCCTAGTCTGTGCAATGCTGTACCCTACGCTAATACTCAACTAGTGTATGGTAGCGTTCAAAACATTCACCAATGCAAAGACCAGGATTGTCAGGACAGGAGGGACAATAATAGCGGGTGTCACGCCTTTATCCGCGCTTGCTGCAGACACGACATCTTTTTTGGGGGGGTTAGTTGGGTAGGGGTACTCGGGAGGACATAAAAATGCCTCTCATGCAGCCGACTGCATTTGGTTGGGGATGTGAATGGGGGAAGTACGGGTGCTGCAGAAGCGGTGGGTTCCCAATTAGGATTGGCGAATGCAGCAGGAAGGGCATTATGGGCACGACGGGCCTGTGTTTGTCTTCTTCTTGGTGGCAGCGGGACACTACTTGTGCTTGCCACCTCACCAGCTTGAACTGCACTTATGGGACTCGCCACCTCACCAAGTGTTACTGCAGTGCTGGTTTGACTAGGACTGGGGTGTACTAGGCCGCTGGTGCTTGCCAGTTCACCAAAACGCTACCAAAAAAACTGTTAGCGATTGCAGGGATCAGGACTGACTCTGCGAACGCTGCAGTTATGCGTTTAGAGTTTTGTAAGTGACAGTGATCGATTGATACTGCACTTGGGTGGGCTGGGCTGGGCCGGGCAGAGGGGCAAAACGCAGGTGCTAGCAAGTATCTGGGCTGATCCCGCTAACGCTGCGTTTTTGGGAACCCTAAACTGCTGGGGATGCTAGTATAGATCTGATCGGATCAGATATTGATCCGTTCAGATACTATACCACTAAGGGAGGTGTACGATGCGTGCGTTGTGGTTAGTGGTACTGGCGCTAACCTGACGCTGCTTGGGGCTAGTGTTTGCCAGTTCACCAAAACGCTACCAAAAAAACTGTTAGCGATCGCAGGGATCAGGCCTGACTCTGCGAACGCTGCACTTATGTGTTTAGTGTTTTGTAAGTGACAGTGATCGATCGATACTGCACTTGAGTGGGCTGGGCTGGGCCGGGCGGAGGGGCAAAACGCAGGTGCTAGCAGGTATCTGGGCTGATCCCGCTGACACTGCGTTTTTGGGAACCCTAAACTGCTGGGGACGCTAGTATAAATCTGATCAGATCAGATATTGATCCGTTCAGATACTATACCCCTAAGGGAGGTGTACGTTGCGTGCGTGGGTGTTAGCGTTACCAGCGCTAACCTGACGCTGCCTGGGGCTGATGCTTGCCAGTTCACCAAAATGCTACCAAAAAAACTGTTAGCGATCGCAGGGATCAGGCCTGACTCTGCGAATGCTGCAGTTATGCGTTTAGTGTTTTGTAAGTGTCAGTGATCGATCGATACTGCACTTGAGTGGGCTGGGCTGGGCCGGGCGGAGGGGCAAAACGCAGGTGCTAGCAGGTATCTGGGCTGATCCCGCTAACACTGCGTTTTTGGGAACCCTAAACTGCTGGGGACGCTAGTATAGATCTGATCGGATCAGATATTGATCCGTTCAGATACTATACCACTAAGGGAGGTGTACGGTGCGTGCGTGGGTGTTAGCGGTACTGGCGCTAATCTGACGCTGCCTGGGGCGACGCATATCACCGCCGGGTGATCAGGGGGCTAAACCTTTATTCGGTAATAAACGGCGGGTGCCCTGACACTATAAAAAATAAACAAACTAACCAGCGTCACCTGTAACAGTTATACGGTGATCAGTGGTGAAAGGGTTAACTAGGGGGCAATCAAGGGGTTAAAACATTTATTAGATAGTATATGGGGGTCCCTGTCGCTATAAAACGCTGACGGCGAACCTAAATATTTAGCTCCCTAACTAGCGTCACCAGCGACACTAATACAGCGATCAGAAAAATGATCGCTTAGTGACACTAGCGACGGGGGGTGATCAAGGGGTTAAAACTTTATTATGGGGTTAGGGGGGTACCCTAGACCTAAAGGGAGCTAACAATAACTGCCCTACCACACTAATTGTCACAAACTGACACCATGCAGTAATCAGAAAAAAAAAAACTGCTTGGTGTCAGTGTGACGGGGGGGGGGGGGAGGGGTGATTGGGGGGTGATCGGAGGGGCGATCGGGGGGGGATCGGGGGTGTAATGTGTGCCTGGCATGTTCTACTGTGTGTGTATGTGTTGTGCACTCACAGTGATGTCTTCTCTCCTCGGCGCCAGAACGGAAAATACCGAGCCGAGGAGAGATGACATCATTTCCTTTGCTGCTGTTTAGCATACAGCAGCAGAGGAAGAACGTGACTGGCTGGGAGCGATCGCGAGGGGGGGGCCACGAACGGATGGTCTCCCCCTCACCTCTCATCGCTCCCAGTCACAAGGCGACCGCCTCGGGCACCGGGGGGGGGTTCCTATCGGACCCCCCGCCCGCGGGAGGCAGATCACGTATATATACGTGATTCTGCCTGCCCGTGCCATTCTGCCAACGTATATCGGCGTGAGGTGGTCGTCAAGTGGTTAAAGTGTATAGCGGCTGCAACTTGCAGTGTTTATCCTCATGACACATCACAGGAAGCACTTCCATGGTTAACAGAGGACAGAATTAAATTACACTTGGGAGGCTTAACATTAATAAATCACCGGGACCAAATGGCTTGCACCCAAGGGTACTTAGGGAACTCAGTCAAGTAATTGCCAGGCCATTGTTCCTAATTTTTACTGACAGTCTACTGACTGGAATGTACCAGCGGATTGGAGAAAAGCCAACGTAGCACCAATATTTAAAAAGGACCCAAAATACATCCCTGGGAATTACAGACCAGTTACCCTAACATCAATAGTATGCAAGCTCTTGGAGGGGATGATAAGGGACTATATACAAGATATTAGTAATAAGAACATCATTAGCAGTAATCAGCATGGATTCATGAAGAATCGTTCTTGCCAAACCAATCTATTAACCTTCTATGAGGAGGTGAGTTGCCATCTAGATAAAGGAAGGCCCGTAGACGTGGTGTATCTGGATTTTGCAAAAGCATTTGACACAGTTCCCCATAAACGTTTACTGTACAAAATAAGGTCCATTGGTATGGACCATAGGGTGAGTACATGGATTGAAAACTGGCTACAAGGGTGAGTTCAGAGGGTGGTGATAAATGGGGAGTACTCGGAATGGTCATGGGTTGGGTAGTGGGGTCCCCCAGGGTTCTGTACTGGGACCAATCCTATTTAATTTGTTCATAAACGACCTGGAGAATGGGGTAAACAGTTCAATCTCTGTATTTGTGGACGTTACAAAGCTAAGCAGAGCAATAACTTCTCCGCAGGATGTGGAAACCTTGCAAAAAGATCTGAACAAATTAATGGGGTGGGCATCCACATAGCAAATGAGGTTTAATGTGGAAAAATGTAAAATAATGCATTTGGGTTGCAAAAATATGAATGCAATCTATACACTGGGGGAAGAACCTCTGGGGGAATCTAGTATGGAAAAGGACCTGGGGGTCCTAGTAGATGATAGGCTCAGCAATGGCATGCAATGACAAGCTGCTGTTAACAAAGCAAACAGAATATTGGCATGCATTAAAAAGGGGATCATCTCCAGAGATAAAACGATAATTCTCCCGCTCTACAAGACTCTGGTCCGGCCGCACCTAGAGTATGCTGTCCAGCTCTGGGCACCAGTGCTCAGGAAGGATATACTGGAAACAAAGCAAGTACAAAGAAGGGCAAGAAAGCTAATAAAGGGTCTGGAGGATATTAGATATGAGGAAAGGTTGCGAGCACTGAACGTATTCTTCCTGGAGAAGAGACGCTTGAGAGGGGATATGATTTCAATTCACAAATACTGTACTGGTGACCCCACAATAGGGATAAAACTTTTTTGCAGAAGAGAGTTTAATAAGACATGTGGCCACTCATTAAAATAAGAAGAAAATGGGCTTAACCTTAAACTACGTAGAGGGTTCTTTACTGTAAGGGCGGCAAGGATGTGGAATTCCCTTCCACAGGCGGTGGTATCAGCGGGAGCATCAATAGTTTCAAAAAACTATTAGATAAGCACCTGAACAACCACAACAAACAGGGATATACAATGTAATACTGACATATAATCACACACATAGGTTGGACTTGATGGACGTGTGTCTTTTTTCAACCTCACCTACTATGTAACTATGTAACTATGAATATAAGGGAGAAAAAAAGAAGGATTCATGTAAATACAAAGGCACCTATACATGTGGGGGATGCAATCACTGCAGATTTATACATATAGCTCCATAAATTACACTAACAAATGGACACATCTTCAAGGCTATACACTTTGTAAATTACAAGACGTGTTGTAGTGTATCTCCTGATCTGGGACTGTGGTTCTTTCTACGTTGGTAAAACCATAAATGAGCTATGGAAGAGAATTTACAGGCATTTTCAGGGCAGGAGGATGACTCTAGAACCCAGCATCTGTCAGGGCAGAAGACGGGCTCTAGGACCCAGCGTCTCCGCCAGCACATCACATGCCAGACTGCTGGTTGGAAGCTAAACAGTGGGGACCTTGAGTGGAGAGTGAACAAGTCTTGCTTTTTGACTGCTGGTGATTGCTGGGTTGCATTTTTAGGTTATTTTTGGGTCTTTTCCTGGTAGCTTTTTAACATCTTTTTCTGACACTTTTTTTTTTCTTCGCTTCCTTCAGCCTACTAATTAAGGAGAGTGGTTAATTGGTCATAGGTGCTTGAGGCCTATATAACCTTGTGCAAAACTCATTGCTCATCTTTGAGTCTGCTGGAACTCTGTCCAGGTGGACCTGGTCTAAGTGGTGAGTTAAAAACCAGAGTTAGTGGAACTGCTCTAAGTGGTGAGTTAAAAATCAGAGTTCGTGAAACTGGTCTAAGTGGTGAGTTAAAAAACAGAGTTTAAAACAGAAGGTTATAACAGGGGTCATAGTACCTGTGTAGTGTGAGTACCTAAGTGTTGTCTGAGTAGTGTGTGGGGATCGTTAGTACTTGTGTATTGTGTACTGTGTATGCACATAGGTCTGCGAGTGCACGTAGTTCTGCGATTGGTCTGTGAGTGCACGTAGGTCTGCGAGTGCACGTAGGTCTGCACATTGGTCTGCGAGTGCACGTAGTTTTGCGAGTGCACGTAGGTCTGCAAGTGCACGTAGTTCTCCATGTGCACATAGGTCTGCGAGTGCACATAGGTCTGCAAGTGGTCTGCGAGTGCACTTAATTCTGTGAGTGCACGTAGGTCTGCACATAGGTCTGCGAGTGCACGTAGTTTTGCGAGTGCACGTAGGTCTGCGAGTGCACGTAGTTCTGCGAGTGGTCTGCGAGTGCACGTAGTTCTGCGAGTGCACGTAGGTTTGCGAGTGGTCTGCGAGTGCACGTAAGTCTGCGAGTGCACTTAGGTCTGCGAGTAGTCTGTGAGTGCATGTAGGTGTGCGAGTACCTGTGTATTGTCTTGCTGAGTACCTGTGTATTGTCTTTTTGAGTACCTGTGTATTGTCTTGCTGAGTACCTGTGTATTGTCTTGTTGAGTACCTGTGTATTGTCTTGTTGAGTATTAGTGTCAAGAAGCTAGTTGTTAGGTAATTTGGACAGAGTATAATCCCCAATCCTCATTAAATTTAATAGGTACGATGCCCGGCGGGTGTGGAGAGGCGACTCATTGTACATCTTGCGGCATCTATGCGTCCATTGATCATCCGATCGAGGGTGAATACTGCTGTGCAAAATGTAAGCGCATTGTTTCCCTGGAAGCCCAGGTTTTGAATCTGGGGAAGCAACTATCAGCACTGAGAAGTCCCTTCATACTAAAGGAGAGCCAGGAACGTACACGGCAGGTGGCGGCTGGGGCCAGCACAGAGGCGGGTGGAGACAAAGAGGTGCAGGCACTAGCAAAGAGTAGATGGGTGACAGTCAGGAAGGGTAGAGGGGGAAGTGCCAGGGAGGCCGATCCAGGGCAGGAGCATCCCAATAAGTACGCTCCATTGAGTAACATTGGTGAAACCAGTCAGGGACCAGCACTGCTGGAGCTGAGGGACTCTCCTAGCTGCCGGGGGAAGAACTCCTCAAGTGAGAGTGCGGGGGAAGCGAAGGGAAAGGAAAGACAGATTCTGGTGGTAGGGGACTCAATTCTTAGAAGGACAGAGAGGCCAATCTGTAACAAAGACCTGAAGTGGCGAACAGTATGTTGTCTACTGAGCACTCAGGTTCAGCACATCACAGATCTGGTGGACAGATTACTGGGAGGGGCTGGGGAAGACCCAGCTGTCATGGTGCATGTTGGCACCAATGACAAAGTCAGAGGCAGATGGAGTGTCCCAAAGAACGATTTTAGGGACTTAGGAGATAAACTGAGGAAAAGGACCTCCAAGGTAGTATTCTCAGGAATACTACCGGTACGTTGAGCCACACCAGAAAGGCAGAGGGAGATTAGGGAAGTAAACAAGTGGCTGAAGAGCTGGTGTAGTAAGGAGGGGTTTGGGTTCCTGGAGGACTGGGCCAACTTCTCAGTCGATAACTGGTACTATAGAAGGGACGGACTGCACCTAAATGAGGAGGGTGCAGATCACCTGGGAATGAAGATGGCCAAAAAGTTAGAGGGGTTTTAAAACTAGGTGATGGGGGAGAGGGTCCAGAGGTAGAGATAGTCAGCGCGGAACATATTCCAGAGGGTAGTATTGGGGGCATTAGTGGTAGGTTGACCAAAGCACATAAACCCAAGGTAGGTATAGTAGCAAGTCCTAGTTGCAATCTCGGATCACCCAATAAGAGGATGATATGCGACTGATCTAAGCTACGTGGCATGTTCACTGTGACAGACTCACCCGGGACAGAGGCTATTGGAGGGGACTGAACGCAAGCCTCTTGCCAACAGATTATGGGCCCTGGATTTTAAGGGAACAATACTCTGCAAGGTGAATTAGAAATCCAGTCTGATCTGTACTAATCAGACTCAATTGTGTATATATGTATATATTGTATGTTGTCTCATTCTGTTGTGGACTCTTTGCTGTGGTCATTTGGGATGTGTGTCCCTGTAGAGGGAGGGGGGATTCCTCCAGCAGCCCCCCTGCTGATAAGACTGATTCATACTGTTGGGACACATCCTGTGAGGAGATGCTGGTGTCATCAACTCCAACTGTCTGTCTGTTGCCTGCTAGAATGTGTATTGTAAATAAGTCTAGTATGGGATTTAAGAGTCATTAGATCCCCATTGTTGTTTGTGTTAATTAACTCTGCTATTGTGTGAAGAAGAGTTCGGTGTTGATTTGTGATAATGTTGATTGGATTTTCTGTGCTACAAGACGGCCAGTCTGGCCTAAAGGTCATGACTGAGTCATCTAGGCTGTAAAGGGATTAGTTAATTAGCCCATGTTAATTAGGTTTCTGGTCACAGGTGTATGTTCGGAGTAATATGAGCAGGAGGTATGCACCTCCTCTTTTACTGTATAAAAGAGCCTATATTCCTTTCAATAAAAGAGATTCCTGTTTGAACTTACATACAGCCTGTCTGGTGTTTGTTCTGAGCTACACAACTGGATTAGAAAGGCACATAGCTGTAGTTCTAGTCCCGGAGCATCGGATGACTGAACAATCAGATGTTGCGATCTGCAATCTGATTCTATAGCCGCAGAGGAGTGTCGGGAGAGTGGAATCGAGTGAGCAGGGGCTCGTTACATTGGTTGGCAGCTGTGGGATTTGCTCTCCAGTTACTGGGACACTCCAAACCAGCCTGCAGGAGAGCCACTCTGAAAGACTTACTTAAAAGCCAGGAGGGACCGGTGGGATCGTGCTTCCTTGCCGTGAACACATCCAAACCATCACTTGGATCCAAGGTCCAGATAGCAGGAGAGGAGAGGTACAGATACTAGCCACCATGGAAGAGGAATTCAGAAGGAGGTTGCGAGAGATGCAGATACAGCACAGAGGACCAGTATCACAGCAGGTCCTGCTAGGATGGTTTGATTCTATCCACTGCGAACTCTGGAAGGAAGCGCTAGCCCGTGAGCAGCGAAACCAGGGAAAAGTTCTCCCCTCCATCCATGTAAGGTACTGGTTGTAGTATAAAGTGCGAATGCTGTTATTGGGGGAACAGCCAAACCAGGAGTGGACAGCTAAGCAGGCTGATCCGGGCAGAAATGCGGTTGGACGAAAGCTACAGAGCCCTCCAGTGGTATGTAGCCCAAGTGTGCCCGTGAACAGCGGATGACAGCCCCACGGAAGGCTTTGACTACGATGGCCTGGGATTGTTGTACTGGAGGCTGTCCAGGGACCCTGACTTTGGGAGTGATCGGGAGTGGCGTTTGGAGGAAATAATGGAGCACAGAGAGCGAAGACTGAATGTCTCGGAAGTGCACTGGGCACAGGAAGATTTGGAATTTCTGGCCGTTCAGGAATGGGAGCTTGTGAGATGGCCTACAGACAGCTGCTAGACTCTGCTCAGCAGCAGGGTGGGGCTCCCTTTGCCTGGGACTATCAGGAAATACTAGTTGACAACTCTGAAATGCTGGCTGAAGAGTTGAAAATGTGGCAGAGTAACAGTGTGCTTTGCCAACCTGCCCCCGCAGCTATGGAGGCGGAGGTCTTATGGCGGATGCAGAAAGTGCTGACTGACCTTAATGAACCTGTTTCTGCTTTGGATGATCTTGGATGGAGGAATGTGCCTGTCCAGCAGAATGCCAGAGAATCGGCAGTGGAAAATCTGGAGATCGCTATCCCCAAAGCTGAAGTGCTGACAACGGGGCAGAGCTTTGCTAACCTCTGCCCAGCACTTATAGCATCTTCTGGGTTCCAGGGACAGGAGATGGTGAACCTTTATCCCCAGACACCAGTTGCAGAGACAGGGGATTTGATAGACTTTTCTGCTGAGGAAGAACAACCTGGTGAGCCTCCAGCAGAAGAAGAGCTGTTATTAGGGCCAAACTTCACTGTGCTCTGCCCAACACCAACAGTGGCTTTGGCCTTCTTGAGAGAAGAGGTAGTCGGCCTTTCTCTCACAACACTGACAGGGACATGTGATTTTCTGCCAGCAGCATCTATGGAGTTACAACAAACTTCTCCAGCTGAACATCTGGTAACTGAACAGAGGGTGCAAGACCTCTGCCCCACACTTTTAGCAATTCCAGAGACTGGGGATTTAATAGACGTTTCTGTAGAGGAGGAACCACCTAGCAAACCCCCAGCAGAAGTGCTGGCAACCGGACAGAGGGTCCAAGACCTCTGCCCCACACCTGTGGCAGTTTCGGAGGCTCAGGGTGAGAAGGTGGCAATCACTTCCCAGCAGCAGATACAGGGGGAGAAGGGAGAGGAGGTGTGTGTTGTCCCTCCCCAACAGTTAGCCAGGGTGGAGGAAGCGGCCTTTCCTCCCCAGCAAAGATCCGTGCACCTGGGAGACAGTACCACAGACATGTCTTCCCAGCAGCCAGATGAGGGAATGGAACAGGAAGCAGCTGGCTCACCTCCCTAATGGCAGCTGCACAGTTTGGGAGTGAAGGAATCCAGCCTCCTGCCCCAACGGTTAGCCAGAGCAGAGGGTGTGAAGTGCCCAGCAGAAGTGCTGGCAACAGGGCAGAGTGCTACCAACCTCTGCCCAGCACCGGCAACAACTGTGGAGATCCAGGGAGCCGGGGCAGTCAGCCCCTCTCTCCGGCGACAAGCTGATGTAGTGGAGCTGCTACTCCCAGCTGAATTGCTGGCAACAGGGCAGAGCGCTGCTGGCCTCTGCCTTGCACCTACAGTTTCTTCTCAGCTTCAGGGAATTGGGACAGTGGGCCCCTCTGTCCAGCAACAGGCCAAGCCATGGAATGGTAAACACCACCCAGCTGAAGCTGACAGCCAGACAGAGAGTAAATGACCTCTGCCCCACACCTACTGAGATCAACTATTCCTAGCAGCCAAGAAAGGAGATCATGCAGGAAGACTATGTGAGTTCACTCTGCCTGACTAACGCATGTCCAGACCAGGTGGAGGTCTGGGAGCTTGTTAGTCAGCCTTTGATGGGGGAGAAATGTGACAGACTCACATGGGACAGAGGCTATTGGAGGGGACTGAACGCAAGCCTCTTGCCAACAGATTATGGGCCCTGGATTTTAAGGGAACAATACTCTGCAAGGTGAATTAGAAATCCAGTCTGATCTGTACTAATCAGACTCAATTGTGTATATATGTATATATTGTATGTTGTCTCATTCTGTTGTGGACTCTTTGCTGTGGTCATTTGGGATGTGTGTCCCTGTAGAGGGAGAGGCATTCCTCCAGCAGCCCCCCTGCTGATAAGACTGATTCATACTGTTGGGACACACCCTGTGAGGAGATGCTGGTGTCATCAACTCCAACTGTCTGTTGCCTGCTAGAATGTGTATTGTAAATAAGTCTAGTATGGGATCTAAGAGTCATTAGATCCCCATTGTTGTTTGTGTTAATTAACTCTGCTATTGTGTGAAGAAGAGTTCAGTGTTGATTTGTGATAATGTTGATTGGGTTTTCTGTGCTACAAGACAGCCAGTCTGGCCTAAAAGTCATGACTGAGTCATCTAGGCTGTCTAAAGGGATTAGTTAATTTGCCCATGTTAATTAGGTTTCTGGTCACAGGTGTATGTTCAGAGTAATATGAGCAGGAGGTATGCACCTCCACTTTTACTGTATAAAAGAGCCTGTATTCCTTTCAATAAAAGAGATTCCTGGTTGAACTTACATACAGCCTGCCTGGTGTTTGTTCTAAGCTATCACAACTGGATTTGAATGGCACATAGCTGTAGTTCAATTCCCGGAGCATTGGATGACCAAACCATCAGACGCTGCAATCTGATTCAATAGCCACAGAGGAGTGTCATGAGAGTGGAACCGAGCGAGCAGGGGCTCATTACATTCACCAATGCCAGGAGCCTGGCGGACAAGATGGGTGAACTAGAGATACTGTTGTACAAGGAGGAATGGCGAAGTTGCAAGTACTTAAAAGCCATCTGGTTAGGGAGTGTTTATTCTTCTTTAAGCACTTGAAACTGCTTGAGTCCGGAGTCAGATAGCACCTGATGAATATATATTATGCCATATGTAGCCCATACTGTTGAGTCTGACAGGTGTTCCAACTCCGGGAGGTGTTTGTTAAACCATAGTGGGGTGTGGGTGTGAATTTTCCCAATGTTTTGTTTTTTCATCGTGATTTCCCATATTCTTTGATGATGGAGCAGCATTCCCATATTATACCTGGGGAGTTCTTTAGTAATTTGTTTCCCTCTAAGCCGCAGTGGTTCTCAACTCCAGGCCTCAGGACCCACCAACAGGCCAGGTTTGCAAGATAACTGAAATACATCACAGGTGATATCATTTGCTGCTCAGTGATTGCAGTATTCTAGTCTGCATCTCCCCAAGGCAATACTTAAAATCTGGCCTGTTGGTGGGTCCCGAGGACTGGAGTTGAGAACCACTGCTCTAAGGATAGCTTGAATTGGGGTAAATGCTGTTTGACCCGGTTTGTTACATACTAGGGATCTATAACGTTGCATTTCCTCTTTATTAAAGTGGTATATATGGGAGAGGTGAGCTGCCAAGTAATAATCTTGTAGATCAAGAAGGGACGCTCCTCCCTTATCTGTGGGATTCTTTAAAACATGCCAAGCCAGTTTGTGTCTGCCATTACCCCATACAAATGAGTTTAAAATGGCTTCCATTTGTTTAAAGACTTTTAAAGGGATATAGAGAGGGGCATGCAAAACCATATATAGTATTTTGGGTAACAAAATAATTTTTATTATATTTATACGTCCCATCACCCCCAGTGGCAGCCTGGACCATGTCTGGGTTTTGGACTTTATCAGGTCAAATAGGGGTGTAACATTTAAGTGTGTGTAGTCCGTCAAATTCCTGGTGACCTCCACCCCTAGGTACTTAATTTTGGATACTCTGGGTAATGGAAGAGTTGGGTTTGTTTTAGGGGGGGGGGGAGATGTCCAGTGGGAGAATTTGAGATTTGTCCCAGTTAATACGCAATCCCGAGTAGCTACCCATTTTTTCAATAATTTTGAGTGCGGCCTGTAGTGAAGGTCCTTGGTCCTCCAGATACAAAATTGTGTCATCAGCATATAGACCTATTTTATCTACTGTATGACCTTTTCTCAGTCCCTTTATATTAGCGTCTGCTCTAATGGCAATTGCCAGTGGTTCCGCTGCCAGGGCATACAGTAGGGGGGACAAGGGGCATCCCTGTCTTGTACCCCTCTTCAGAGGAAATTGCTCTGAAAGCCAGCCGTTAACAGAAACCCTTGCTTTAGGTGTCTGGTAAAGAAGCTTAACCCATTGGATAAACTGTGGACCAAAGCTGTAATTATGTAGGCACTCCCACAGATACGGCCATTCTACGGAATCAAAGGCTTTGGCAGTGTCAAGTGCTACCACCACCCTGGTTCCGGAATTGTCATGCTGAGATTGTATGTTCATATACGTATCTCCTATGTTCATGTATGTATCTCCTAATGTTCATGGCAGTGTTTTTCCCTGGCATAAAGCCTGTTTGGTCAGAATGTATTAACGTGAGTATAACTGTGTTCAATCTATTGGCCAGTATTTTAGCTAGTACCTTTATGTCCACCTGTAGGAGTGATATAGGCCTATATGACTCAGGGTAATGGGGGTCTTTGCCTGGCTTAGGGAGTACAATTATCTGAGCCTCCTGCATGGATAAAAAGAGCGAATTTGTGTCAAACATGGATTGATACAGATCCTTGAGTTTAGGTATGAGCGTTTCTGAATATGTTGCATAGAACTCCAGGGGTAGTCCATCTAGTCCAGGAGCTTTAGACTTGGCCAGTTGGGCAATCGCATCAGCAATATCCTGTGTAGTTATGGGTGCATCTAGTAATTTCACTTGTTCTGGTTTTGACCCTGGCTTGTTTTACTGATACCCTCTGCCTGCTTCTGTGTTTGATCTCGGCTTTCCACCTGACGTTGTCTGCTCTCTTATTCACCTGGCTCCTGATCCTTGCTTGTACCGACTATCCTTCTGACACTGTGATTCTGCAGACTTGCCACACGTCACAGGCGCCATCTGCCATCAGCCTCTACTCAATACATCTACAGTATCCCTGAATCCTTCTGCAAGCAACTCCGCAGGTGACCTGTGCTACTTTGTGCCCGACTACTCCTGTCTCACCTCCAGGGGAGTCCAGAACTTAGCCGTAAGAGACCCTCTCTCCATTGGCCTCCAGCACCCGGTACATCATAGTATCAAACAGCCATTGTGTCTGAGGCCGAGAGAGGTGCATCCGCGCTGAAACCTCTGTGTCAACAGATGACTGCCCTGACACAAGCAGTCACGAATCTGCAAGAGGGCTACTTCCAGCTTGAGGGGCATCTCCATACCCTCACTGCTTCGATGACTTCTGCTGAGCTAAACCCAGCCACAAGCTCCTCCCCTACAACAGCAGCTTCCAGTTCAGTGACTGCGGCTCCACCTGCTGTGGTACTGCCTCCTCCGGAACCCAGATTCTCCACTCTTAAGTGCTTTTCTGGGGACTAAGGTGGAGGTTCAGGGCCTTCAAGAATGCTTGTGAACTTTACCTTGCCCTGCAACCGAGGACTTTTGCACTACAGACTGTTAGACTGGAGTTCATTATTTCTCTCCTATCTGATGAACCACAATCCTGGGCTCATAACCTGCTTGAACAGAAGGATGAGGTGTTAAACTCTGTCATTGCATTCTTTGGAGCCATGGCGGCATTATCTGATGATCCGCAGATACCTGCCACTGTCAAAGTGGCCCTTCATTCCCTTGTGCAGTGTAGACAACCGGTGGAAGATTACATCAGAAAGTTCCGTAGATGGGCAGCTGATACTGGTTGGAATCATGTGGCTTTAGGATACTAATTCCATCTAGGCCTATCTGAAACCCTTAAGGATGAGCTGGCCAGGTCCGAGGCTATTGCTACACTCGAAGCTCTTATCCAAGTTTCTATCCAGTTGGATAGGCGCTTGCAGGAGCAACGCTCTCAGCGTTCCCAGAACATTCGGCCAACCTGGGTAGTACCCAAAGTCCCAGCTCCAACAGTCCCTGTCTCTATTCCTCCAACCTCTACCACCACTGATGTAGAACCTTTGCAGATAGGTCTTCTCTGACCCAGCTTGACCCCAGAAGAAAGAGAACGCAGGCGACTAAACAACTTGTGCATCTACTGTGGAGCTACAGGCCACTTCCTACGTAACTCTCCCATTTGGCCAAGTAAGCCCAGGCACCCATACCCTTCATACCTCCAGCTTTCCTGGACTGTGTCTACTCACATCATTCTTCCTATCCCTTTGCAGGTGGTTGGAAGGAAGGTCAAACTGCGGGCAATAGTTGACTCTTGCAGCTGCTTCCTAGATATCAATCTTGCCAAAGACTTACAGATTCCCTTCCATCTAAAAAAAAAAAGACTGGATATACACCTTGCTGATGGCACCCCACCTAGCTCAGGGACAGTTACCCAAGAGTAGGGATGAGCTGAATGGACCCCTGTTCAGTTTGCAACAGATTTTTTGAACACCGTGAAAGTTCGGACCCCATTAAAGTCAATGGGACCCAAACATCAAAAATCAAAAGTGCCCATTTTGAAGGCTTATATGCCAGTAATTGAGCATACAATGATTATAGGGGTCCGGGTCCTGACTTGGGGGACATGTATCAATAAAAAAAAAAAAGTTTGTGATTTTTAATAAACAGTGATTTTTTTATTTTTAAAGTGATAGCATAAAAATGAAAAATTCCTTCCAATATAGTGCCTGGGGGGTCCCCTTAGTCTACCTGTAAAGTGGCAGATCTGTACCATTTCTAGAACCTGCTGCAGCAATAATTGCATTTATAAAGCCCAAAATGTAATTTTCCCCGCAAGCTGCCTTTATTTTGCTCAGCAACAGCTGGGGAGCCAGTGTGTATGATGAGGCCACAATGTAGTGCACTGAGAACAAGATTAGAGATTTTTTTGGATATATTCTGGACTCACTTTGACTTTGGATAGAAGCAACATATGCATAAAAATTGGTCTTTGGGTGTCGGTGGCGCCTTCCCACCATAACCCTATAGAGCTAATTGTGATGAAAGCAAGAATTGGCCTTGCTGTAAAGAATTGCAATGATATGCACCTGTCAAACAGGTGCAGAAAAATTGGTCTTTGGGTGTCGGTGGCGCCTTCCCACCGTAACCCTCTAGAGGTACTCTTGATGAAAGCAAGAATTGGCCTTGCTGTAAAAAATTACAATAATATGCACCTGTCAAACAGGTGCATAAAAATTGGTCTTTGGGTGTCAGTGGTGCCTTCCCACCGTAACCCTATAGAGGTACTCTTGATGAAAGCAAGAATTGGCCTTGCTGTAAAAAATTGCAATGATATGCACCTGTCAAACAGGTGCAGAAAAATTGGTCTTTGGGTGTTGGTGGCGCCTTCCTACCGTAACCCTATAGAGGTACTCTTGATGAAAGCAAGAATTGGCCTTGCTGTAAAAAAATTGCAATGATATGCACCTGTCAAACAGGTGCAGAAAAATTACTTTTTGAATGTCGGGGGCGCCTTCCCACCGTAACCCTATAGAGGTGCTCTTGATGAAGGCAAAAAAAATTGCAATGATATGCACCTGTCAAACGGGTGCTGAAAAATTGATCTTTGGGTGTTAATTGTGCCCATGATACCTATACCAAAAAAATTATTCCAGATGAAATGATTGAGCACCGTCAAAGCTAGGCAGCCTTGATGTCCTGCAGAGATTCCACTTCCCAAAAAAACGTAATCAGTGACATCTGCATCAGGGGCTTTATAACTGGTAATCCAGGACTGATTCAGAGAGAGCTGAAGTCACATACAAATTATTCCCACGTCCTGGAATTTCAACATGTTTCACCATAGCAGCTTCATCTCCCGGGTGTTGGTGGGGGTATATCCTTGACCTTGTGGGCGATGGTGGGTCATGCATGTGCAGTGTTATATTGTGTTAACCCAATTGTATTGTAATGTATTAATTTTTGTGTTTTCTCTTCTTACACACCCAAGGTTGTCCATATTTTGCTGTTTCATACTCATTAATTGAATACCCTTGTCCTTTTCCTGATGAAGCCGCTACAGCAAAACATGTTGAAATTCCAGGACGTGGGAATAATTTGTATGTGATTTCAGCTCTCTCATTGGTCAGGGTTAGGTTATGTGTGTATTACCCAGGACTACGATTGTAACTGCAGTCCTTACTTTTATCTAGCTTTTCTTAATAAATGTTTTATATTTTTATACTATTAAATTGTCTTGCTTTATATATGATGTACCTTTAAAGTCCCATTCTCTTAATTTTCCTGCTTCACCACTCACAGGGATGTGGGTACTCTTGTATGCTGTGTCTCTTTTTTGGTGCTGACCTCTCGCCCCATTTTTTGAACTCATTTTTATAAAAGTCAAATGGTCCACGGAGTCTGTGGACAGACGTGTTCTATGACCAGTAACGAAACCTCCTGCAGCACTGAATGCTCATTCTGAAAGCACACTGGATGCAGGGCAGCCCAACAACTCAATAGCATACTGGGCAAGTTCTGGCCAGTGGTCTACTCTCATGACCCAGTAAGTCAGCGGATCTTTAACTGGAAAGCTCTCCATCTCTGTTTTGGCCCTGAGGTAATCATCCACCATGTGATGCAGACGCTGCCGATGGGATGTGGAAGCTGACAGGCCTGGGCAGCGAGGACTAAAAAAATTCTGAAATGCCTCACTTAGGCGGATGCCTTCTCCAACGCTCCTCTCTTGACTAACAGAAGACTCAAAACTACAGTTTCCACGACACTGTAACCTACTGGAGTCAGGAGAAACGTTCAATAACATTCTCTTTAACGTCTCCTCAAGAGATTTTATCTTCTGTACTCTCTGTGGGGATGGGATGAGTTCTGAGACCTTCCCATTATAACGGTGGTCAAGAAGGGTTGTCAACTAGTAATCATCCTTCTCTTTTATGCCACGTATTCTTGGGTCCTTTCACAGGCTTTGAAGCATGAGGTTGCCAATATGCCTCAAATTTGCAGAGGCTTGAGAAGCAGACTCCTCGGGCTTACTCAGGATGACAGCATCTGGAACTTCCTCCTCCCAGCCACGTACTACTCCCAAGGGTCCTGGGGTAGGAAAGCCATCGCTTACAGATTGACGCATGTCTTCCTTTTCTTTGAAGCCTATGAAAGTGTCAGAATCCTCCTCCTCATCCTCCTCCCCTCTCTCCTCCTGTGTGTTCTGTGACATAGGAATGATGGTGTCTGGATAAAGTGGGCCTTGAGAGGAAAGGAAGTCCTCCTCTTCCTCCCGCTGCTCTGCCTCCAGTGCCCTGTCCATATTGCGACTCAGAGTCTGCTCCAGCAGGAACACAACAGGGATTGTGTCACTGATGCATGCACTGTCACAGCTCACCATCCTTGTGGTTTCCTCCAATGGTGACAGTACAGTGCATGCATCCTTAATGATCAACCATTGGCATGGGGAAAAAAAGCTGAGGCGGCCTGAGCCTGTCGTCGTGCCATTTTCGCACAGATACTTGTTGAGGGCCCTCTGCTGCATTTATAGCTGCTGCAGCATTGCCAAAGTCGAGTTCCACCTGGTGGGCATGTCACAAATCAGGCGGTTTATGGGCAGGTGGAATTCCTGCTGAATTTCAGCCAACCAAGCACTGGCTGTATATGACCGCCTGAAATGGCCAGCTTTAGCACATATTGCAACCCTGGGTACGGATTTAGGAAACGCTGCACCACCAAATTGAGGACAGGCATGGTACGTATGTCAACTTTCCCTGTCAGGTGGTTTGAGCCATTATCGCACACCACCATTCCTGGCACCAGCTGGCATGGTGTGAACCACCTCTGGGCCTGTCCCTGCAGAGCAGCAAGAATCTCTGCTCCGGTGTGGTTCCTGTCCCCTAAATACACCAGCTGAAGCACTGCATGGCACCTTTTAGCCTGACTCATGGAATAGCCCTTTGAATGCTTAGGGGGTACTTGATGTTCATAGGACAATTCTGCAGAGGAGGGCATGGAGGTGGTAGAGGAGGAGGAAGGGGGTAGAGCTCACAGGTCTGGCATCATCATCACCAGCTGTATGGAGACGTGGGGGTACAACAAGCTGCAACATCAAGCCCTGTCCTGCATCCTTTTGAGTTGCAAGCAGCGTTACCCAGTGTGCTGTGAATATATTATCCCTGCCCATGCTTGCTGGACCTCGTGTCAGCAGTAAGGTGGATTTGATGGCTGACTGCCTTGCCCAATGATGCCAGAACATTCCCTTCCACGTGATGGTAGAGAGATGGAACGGCCTTACGTGAAAAGTAGTAGCGACTGGGAACCTGCCATTGTGGTACAGCACATTGTGCGAATTCACGGAAGGAGGCAGAATCCACCAGGCTGAAAGGCAGAAGTTGGTGAGCCAACAGCTTTGACAAGCTTGCATTTAGATGCTGGGCATGTGGGTTGCAGGGACTGTATTTTTTTTTCCCGCTGCAGCAGATGGTGCAGAGAAATTTGCCGGCTACAGTCTACAGCTGGTGGTGTGCTGCTAGGGCCTGGGACACCCTGTTCTATACCATCATCCCTGTCAGTGGAGGCTGCTGAGAGGTAATGACTCGGTATAGCAGGGGCAGACTGAAGTGGGTAAGGGGGAGGAGAAGGGACAGATTTGTGCCCCTTTTGTGTGGCTTTTAGGTGCTTGCCAACGAGCTGAGTGGTTTGGATGTTAAATGCCTTGTTAGGCATGTGGTACCCAAATGGTTGGTGTTTTTGCCACGTTTGATGTGCCTGAGACACAGTTTGCAGATAGCAACATTGCGATCTGCTGCAGATGTGCTGAAAAAGGCTCAGACAGCTGAGCTTTGGGGAGTGGGCTGGGAGATAACAGCTGCAGAATGTGATGGAATAAGGTGGCTGCTCTCTACTCTTTCTTGATGTTGGCCTCCTTGGGGTTGTGCCGTCTCACCTTCAGTTTCCTCCTCTGCTCTATCTGGCACCCAAGTTGCATCAGTGACCTCATCATCATCATCATCATCTCCATCTCCTCCATCTTCATCATTACCACTGGAGACAACTTGGCTATATGCTGTGGCTTGGGGAACATGAATGCTGATTTGTCTACCAGTGTTGTTCCCTCTCTCTAGGCTCATGTTCCTGTCATCCTCAACCTCAGAACCAACATCTGAATCCATTAATGGCTGGGCATCATCAAGGAGCAAGTGGCTGACGCTGTGGTCAAATAACTAACTGACTCCTCAATGGCTGATGTTGGGGCTATAGCAAGAATAGGTGTGGACAAGGAGGCAGGTTTATCCACTCTGGCAACTGCAGGGGACTGCACACTTGTCTCTGCTTGCATGACAGAGGATGAGGAAGGTTTAGTAAGCCAGTCCACCACCTCATCTGGCTGGATAGCATGGGCAAACTCACTAAATAGAGAAAATGATGCCCTGCCTGAGGAGTGACCACCACGTCCACCTTTGCCTGTGGACACATTTGTTGCTGCCCCCCTTACAGTGCCAAGGGAACGTCTGCCTCTCCTTGTTGTCCTCCCAGACATTATTGGGATGGAGGGGGCGGTGCTTATAAGCAAATGTAAAGAAGAAGTTGAAATCTGTATATAGATGCACTTTAATCAATGTAAAGAGGTGTTTGGTGCACTTTAATTTGAGTTCACAAGCTACACAGACACACTCCACGGATACACTATAATATACTGCAATATAATGCACAAAATGTACAGTGACACACAGAGCTATATGGCGTTAAACTGGCAGAAACGCACACAAAACTATATGGCGTTAAACTGGCAGTAATGCACACAGAACTATATGGTGTTAAACTGGCAGTAACGCACACAGAACTATATGGAGTTAAACTGGCAGTAACGCACGCAAAATGATATGGCGTTAAACTGGCAGTAATGCACACAGAACAATATGGCATTAAACTGGCAGCAACGCATGCAAAACTATATGGCGTTAAACTGGCAGTAATGCACACAGAATTAAATAGTGTTAAACTGGCAGTAACGCACAAAACTTTATGGCGTTAAACTGGCAGTAATGCACACAGAACTATATGGCATTACACTAGCAGTAACACACGCAAAACTATATGGCGTTAAACTGGCAGTAATGCACGCAAAACTATATGGCGTTAAACTGGCAGTAATGCACGCAAAACTATATGTTGTTAAACTGGCAGTAACGCACACAGAATTATATGTCGTTAAACTGGCAGTAACGCACACAAAACGATATGGTGGTAAACTGGCAGCATCGCACACAAAACTATATGGCGTTAAACTGGCAGTAACGCACACAGAAGTAAACAGCGTTAAACTGGCAGTAACGCAATCAAATAGACGTGTTCAACTACACTGACGCTATCTGGACTGTCCCTACTCTAGCTATACACTAATGTCAAGATTACTGACACGGTCTCACTACACTACACTCAAACTAAAGGAGCTGTCTCTACTCCACACTAATGTATGCATCAATGACACGGACTCACTACACTACAGTGAAACTATCTGAGCTGTCCCTACTCTAGCTGCACACTATGCAAAGCTGAATGATGGTCCTCCTGACTACATTCACACTATCCCTAGACTGACAATAAACTAATATTCTACACTGACAACTGAAGCAAAATAGCACAGCAGAGCACACTAACTAACTGATAGCACTGAACAGAGCCCTGTTCTATCTCTCTCCACGCCGAAATCACACTGAAAATGGCTGCCATTGAAAGAATACTTTTATACTGTGGGGCGGGAATGAGCCATGATTAGATAACGTCTTGATGACAGTGTCCTGTGCCCTGATTGGCTAAAGCTTTCACTGCTTCAGCCAATCAGGGCTTGCAATGCACTGTTCAGCACCGCAGTGCATTGTGGTCAGTTCGGGGGGGGGCGAACAAACTGTCAAACTACCCAAACTTTTGCTCAGGCCGAACAATTCTCCCATCCCAAGATATGAGTCCCTAGGATTGATTTGTGGAAAGCGCTCTGGCTCTACGCAGTTAAGGCCTTGGATCGTTTGTGGATGCTGTAGGGAGCATCTGTTTGAAGTTGTCCCTCCAACCCTACCCCCACGGATCCTACAAGTGGATTGGGACAAGAATGTTGCATTCCCTTCGGAGAATGATGCCCCAAACTCGTCGGTTGTCACCCGAGTCGTGCAGGAAGCTGTTACCCCTGTCTCAGCGACTACCCCAAGACCCAGCGCACCGACCGTTACTTAAGGCCGAGGTCGAGCCCAACTACTCGCACTGATGTCTGAGCCACCTGAGAGGAAAATATTGGGGCCGGGTAAGCCAGTGAGAAGTGTGGTTGGGGTGCCTGTGGGGGAGGTGATACCGGTGGCCGTGAAAGGGGATGTCGTGAGGGCGCCAGTCAAGGCAAAGGTCAAGCGCAATTACCTCCCAGCCGAAGAGTGCTCGACCATCTCGGATTCGGACATTCTGTCCTAAGGTCTGTCAAAACTCTTCTCAGACACCCTGTCCTACTCAGGAAAATGGGGAGAAAGTGATGACAAATTAACTAGTAATGTCACAACACCAAGGGAGAAACCTTGATCCAACCCGATCCCGGGTATTACTGGTAACCATTGCAGGAAAATACCAATATCATCTTTCTGGAATAACAAATGTGCAGTTGTGGAGTCAAAGGACGCTTTGCTGAAGCTACTCTACTCTATTCTTTGCACAAAGTCCTTTGTTAATGGGGAACACCTCAGAAAGCTGTATCGCCAGGACTGTGCAGGACTGAATGTTGCCAGCAGATACAGTGAGTGATACCTTAAGCCACGTTGGCTAGAACTGAAGTTGTTGGGGTGTTGCCCCCTGAAGAGTGATCTGTGACTTTCAGCAGACTGTGTTTGCAAATGATGAAGCAAACCTCTTTGTCTTCAGCTGTCATGTGGACAGACTGGGGATGTCTTTGCAAAGGGACCTGTGTCCCGAAAGTATGGTCCCTTGCACCATGATTTGGCTGCTTGTTGCTTGAGATGCATCCATGCCCTTTTGCCCGGAGTTGCCTTTGGAAGAAGAAAAGAAACTGCTGGGAAATGTAGTCCATTCAAAGTAAAGTTAATGGATGGTAATCTATCATGGACACTGAGCAAGCGACTAGTTAGAATAGGCTGTGATAAAGAAGTGATTGCCTATTTCTTCAAATAAATGGACACCTACGCCAATGGACTGTTACAGATCAAAGTCTGGCTAAAGTTTTATAGTTCTATGCTAATTAGGAAAGGAGTGCCATTCTCAACAAGAATGGGGCCTGCTTTCATGAAGTAAATAATGTAGACATGTATAGGATGGTTTTACATTTTCATGCTGCCCTCGGTTGAGGATCAGTTAATTCACTGTGTGCATATTGTTCTTATAGAGTAGGATGCCTTTGCATTGTTTGATTTCTCTCTTTCAGGTGTTGCTGTGTCGGTGCGTCTTCCTTGGCTAAGAAGAGACAGGGATCTAGCCGGATCACAACAATAACCCTCTATATATTGCTGTAACTGTATATATCAGATAGATAGTTAGGTGGTAGGATTATTGCTTACTTGCCTTGAAAATGCACATAACTATTTTTGATATTCGAATGTCATATGTGACTAACTATTTTTCATGTGATACCAATGTTTATTCCTGTGGCACGCCACACATGTTATGTTACTGTTATACTGTTAACCCTTTCCCTGTTTCCCCATCATCCCAGTTTTTGCCAGGACATTCGCTCTCAGGTAGGGATGAGCCGAACACCCCCCCAGTTCGGTTCGCACCAGAACCTGCGAACGGACCGAAAGTTCGCACGAACGTTAGAACCCCATTGACGTCTATGGGACTCGAACGTTCGAAATCAAAAGTGCTCATTTTAAAGGCTAATTTGCATGGTATTGTCCTAAAAAGGGTTTGGGGACCCGGGTCCTACCCCAGGGGACATGTATCAATGCAAAAAAAACTTTTAAAAACGGCCGTTTTTTCGGGAGCAGTGATTTTAATGATGCTTAAAGTAAAAAAAAAAAAGTGAAATATTCCTTTAAATATCGTACCTGAGGGGTGTCTATAGTATGCCTGTAAAGTGACGCGTGTTTCCCGTGTTTAGAACAGTCCCTGCACCAAATGTCATTTTTAAAGGAAAAAATCTCATTTAAAACTGCTTGCGGGTTTAATGTAATGTCGGGTCCTGGCAATATGGATGAAAATCAGTGAGACAAACGGCATGGGTACCCCCCAGTCCAATACCAGGCCCTTTGGGTCTTGTATGGATATTAAGGGGAACCCCGCACCCAAATTAAAATAAGGAAAGGTGTGGGGCCACCAGGCCCTATATACTCTGAACAGCAGTATACAGGCTGTAGGTTTGTTGTTAAGTAGAATCTCTTTGTAATTTTGAACGGGTACATTTTTAACGTGTTTAGCTCCAGCCAAAAAATCTTTTTTAAGCTTTTTGGAAAACATAGGGAAGGGTTATCACCCCTGTGACATTTGTTTTGCTGTCTTTCCTCCTCTTCAGAAGATTTCACCTCACTTTTTGTCCCAATGGATTGGAAAGCATCAGTGGAAAGGAGAAATGTTTTTCCCATATTAACTCTTACAGGAGAGAATTTCCCTTCCTAGGGGTAGATTTATTCTCACTTCCTGTTGTCTCCTTCCGTTTGCAAGTAGGAGTCGTTTGTAAGTTAGTTGTTTGAAAGTAGGGTCCTGCCCTATATACTCAGCAGAAATTTGGGCCTTAGGTGTTGCTGTGGCCACAACACTGTAAGCCCTCACAGGGCTCTGCTGTGAAATATTAGATCAAGAATTGTAATTACATGCCCCTGTTGAACAGGAGCTGAAAAATTAGGCCTTAGGCACTGGTGCTGGTGCTACAACACTGCAACCCCTCACAGACACTCTAGTTGGAATGCAGGAACGAGCCCTGCTGCAAAGTATTGCATCAAAAATTGTAATTACACGGCCCTGTTAAACAAGGGCTGAAAAATTGGGCCTTAGGCACTGGTGCTGGTGCCACAACACTGCAACCCCTCACAGACACTCTAGTTGGAATGCAGGAACGAGCCCTGCTGCAAAGTATTACATCAAAAATCGTAATTACACGCCCCTGTTAAACAGGGGCTGAAAAATTGTGCCTTAGGCACTGGTGGTGGCGCCCAGAACCAAAAATGCTCTTACAAGCTATCAGCGTGATGATTGAGGAGGAAGAGGATAATTACTCAGGAATAGTCACTCAGCATCAGCATAGGCAGTCTTTGAAGGGATCTGAGATTTCAAAAAAAATTATTCAGTTACATCAGCATCAGGTGCTTGGTAGCTGGTGGTGATCCAAGACTCATTCATTTTTATGAAGGTCAGTCGATCGACCGAGTCAGTGGACAGACGCACCCTGTGATCGGTTACCACGCCTCCAGCAGCACTGAATGTGCGTTCCGAAAGAACGCTGGATGCAGAACAGGCCAGTAGCTCAATTGCATACTGTGCAAGCTCTGGCCAGTGATCCATCCTCAAGACCCAGTAACCCAGAGGATTTTCGGTGGGAAAGGTGTCCAAGTCTGATCTTGCCCCTAGGTATTCCTGCACCATGTAAAACAGACGCTGGCGATGGTTGCTGGAACCGATCATACCTTGGGGCTGCGGACCAAAAAATTGTCTGAACGCATCGGTCAGACGGCCACCTTCTCCACCGCTCCTTCTTTGACTGACCGAAGCCTCAGCAACACGTTGTCCAGAAACAGGAGTTTGTAACCTCCCAGTCTCTGGGAACGCGTTGCACAGACCTTTCCGCAAGGCCTCCCGAAGATGTTTCATCCTCTGCTCCCTCTGCGATGGCAAGATAAGGTCCGCAACCTTACCCTTGTAACGTGGATCAAGGAGGGTTGCCAGCCAGTATTGGTCCTTCTCCTTGATACCACGAATACGAGGATCCTTACGCAGGCTTTGCAGGATCAGGGAGGCCATGCAGCGTAGGTTTGCTGAGGCATTCGGTCCGGAGTCCTCTGGGTCACTAAGGACGACATGGTCCGCAGCCACCTCCTCCCAGCCACGTACAAGTCCATGTGTTTCTTGGGACTGATCCCTTAAAGACTGCTGCTGATGCTGAGTGCCAGGCTCCACCTCCATACTGACACAATCTTCCTCCTCCTCCTCCTCCTCTTCCTCCTCGTCCTCTTCCTGTGTGATCGGCGGGCACGCAGGAACACTGTCTGGATAAAGGGGTCCTTGAGAGCTAAGGAAGTCCTCCTCTTCCTGCCTCTGTTCTGCCTCAAGTGCCCTGTCCATTATTCCACGCAGCGTGTGCTCCAACAGGTGGACAAGGGGGACAGTGTCACTGATGCATGCACTGTCACTGCTCACCATCCTCGTGGCCTCCTCAAATGGTGACAGGACAGTGCATGCATCCCTGATCATGGCCCACTGGCGTGGGGAAAAAAAACCAAGCTCCCCTGACCCTGTCCTGGTGCCATAGTCGCACAGGTACTCATTGATGGCCCTCTGCTGCGTGTGCAGCCGCTGCAGCATGGCCAACGTTGAGTTCCACCTGGTGGGCATGTCACAGATTAGGCGGTTCTTGGGCAGGTTAAACTCCTTTTGGAGGTCCGTCAGCCGAGCACTGGCATTATATGACCGGCGGAAATGCACACAGACTTTCCTGGCCTGCCTCAGGACATCCTGTAAGCCCGGGTACCTGCCCAAGAACCGCTGCACCACCAAGTTAAGGACGTGAGCCAAACAGGGCACATGGGTCATTTGTCCCTGTCGGAGGGCAGAGAGGAGGTTGGTGCCATTGTCGCAAACCACCATTCCTGCCTTAAGTTGGCGTGGCGTCAACCACCTCTGAACCTGCCCCTGCAGAGCTGACAGAACCTCTGCCCCAGTGTGGCTCCTGTCCCCCAAGCACACCAGCTCAAGCACCGCATGGCATCTTTTGGCCTGCGTACTTGCGTAGCCCCTTGAACGACTACGGAGCACTGCTGGTTCCGAGAAAGAGGCCATGGAGGAAGAAGAAGAGGAGGGGGTGGAGGAAAGAGGTGTGTCACAATCATTAGCATTTTGGAGGCGTGGTGGCGGAACAACCTCCAACACTACTGCACCTTGTCCTGCATCCTTCCCAGCTGCCAGCAGAGTCACCCAATGCGCCGTGAAACTTAGGTAACGTCCCTGTCCATGCCTGCTGGACCATGAGTCAGCGGTAATATGCACCTTACCGCTGACCGCCCTGTCCAGCGAGGCATGGACATTGCCTTCCACATGCTGGTAGAGAGCCGGAATCGCCTTCCGTGAGAAAAAGTGGCGTTTGGGTACCTGCCACTGAGGAACCGCACATTCCACAAACTCACGGAAGGGGGCAGAGTCTACCAACTGAAAAGGCAGCAGTTGAAGTGCTAGCAATTTTGCCAAGCTAGCATTCAACCGTTGGGCATGTGGATGGCTGGGAGCAAACTTCTTTCGGCGGTGCAGCAGCTGGGGCAGGGAAATTTGCCTGGTACAATCTGATGTCGGTGTACCAAAATCAGATTGCCCACAAGTACGTGGCTGTGACACACCTAATTCTACACTAGGGATGAGCTTCGTGTTCGAGTCGAACCCATGTTCGACTCGAACATCGGCTGTTCGATCGTTCGCCGAATTGCGAACGTTATGGGCCGTTCGCGCTAAATTCGTGTGGCGCGTCACGGCCCATAATTCACTGCGGCATCGCAGTGCATTGCTGGCTGATGATTGGCCAAGCATGCACTATGACCCGCATGCTTGGCCAATCACAGCGCTGTCAGTAGAGAGAGCTGTAATTGGCCAAAGCCAGGGTGGCTTTGGCCAATTACGGCTCAGGGCATTTAGTACACACCCCACACTATATAAGGCCGCCTGCACGGCGGCCCTGTGTAGTGTGTGTTCCGGTGTGCTGAGAGATAGAGAGAGAGAGAGACAGTGTCATTTGATTTGAGTTAGATAGATTAGGCAGAACAGTCAGTCAGTTAGCTGCACTTACAGTGTATTGTGTATATATATGCATCCCAGGTGTTGCATATATATATATACACTGTATTCAGTTTAGCTAGATCCGTTCCTGTTATCTTCTATCTAGACTATTTACATTTAATGCAGTGCGTCCTGCTCACAGTGTTCAGCTAGATCCGTTCCTGTTATCTTCTAGACTATTTACATTTAGTGCAGTGCGTCCTGCTCACAGTGTTCAGCTAGATCCGTTCCTGCTATTTACATTTAGTGCAGTGCGTCCTGCTCACAGTGTTCAGCTAGATCCGTTCCTGTTAAATTCCTACTGACCGGCAGGCTTGTCTGGTTACAGTATATAAAGCTACCTGAAGAAAATTACAGGTGTTCTATTTGATCCTATTAGTACCACGGTCAGGCAGCTAGACTATTTACATTTAGTACAGTGCGTCCTGCTCACAGTGTTCAGCTAGATCCGTTCCTGTTATCTTCCTACTGACAGGCAGGCTTGTCTGGTTACAGTATATAAAGCTACCTGAAGAAAATTACAGGTGTTCTATTTGATCCTATTAGTACCACGGTCAGGCAGCTAGACTATTTACATTTAGTACAGTGCGTCCTGCTCACAGTGTACAGCTAGATCCGTTCCTGTTATCTTCCTACTGACAGGCAGGCTTGTCTGGTTACAGTATATAAAGCTACCTGAAGAAAATTACAGGTGTTCTATTTGATCCTATTAGTACCATGGTCAGGCAGCTAGACTATTTACATTTAGTACAGTGCGTCCTGCTCACAGTGTTCAGCTAGATCCGTTCCTGTTATCTTCCTACTGACAGGCAGGCTTGTCTGGTTACAGTATATAAAGCTACTTGAAGAAAATTACAGGTGTTCTATCCCAGCTTAGTGCAGCTACAGGCCATTAGTATGTCTGGAAGGCCAAGAAGGAGAGGCAGACAGTCACAAGCCAATAAGAGAGGGCAAGCAGGCTCTGTGTCTAGTGCTGGTCGTGGAGACGGTGCATCCTCATCAGCACGTGGCCATGGGACACGCTTGGCCTTTTTTTCGGCAGCTGGCCATGTTGAGCCGCAACATGCGGAAGACTTGGTCGAGTGGATGACCAAGCCGTCCTCATCCTCCTCATCCTCTCTCACCCATGCCCAGGGTGCTTTGTCTGGCAAAGCAGCGGCCTCTTCCCTCAGCTCAATGTCATCAGTGACTCCTTCCCTAGCTCCACCATGTCCTCATGAGGATTCCCTCGAACTGTTTGACCACAGTGTTGGGTACATGCTCCAGGAGGATGCCCAGCGTTTGGAAGGCTCTGATGACGATACTGAGCTCGATGAAGGCAGTAACATGAGCGCGGACAGAGGGGGTGCCCAAGAAGGACAGCAATCTGGCAGTCATGCTCCCCCTGCTGCAGCATACTGCCAGGTTTGCTCCAGTGATGAGGAGGGAGGGGATGATGAGGTCACTGACTCAACGTGGGTGCCTGATAGGAGAGAGGAGGAGGAGGAGGAGGAGGAGGAGGAGGAGGAGGAGGAGGCGGCAGCACATCACCAACGAGGCAGGATGCCCTCCAGGGGCCAGCCTAAGGGCAACACATTGACTGCATCACACCCCAAAGCTCCACATGTGCAGGGCGCTGCAGTCTCTGCGCGTTATTCAAAAAGTTCTTTGGTGTGGGCCTTTTTTGAGACGAGTGCATCAGATCGCACCGCTGCTATTTGCAACATATGTCTCAAGCGTATCTCGCGTGGCCAAAATATCTCCCGCTTGGGTACCACATGCTTGACCAGACATATGTTGACCTGCCATGCAGTTCGTTGGCAAGCGTATCTAAAAGACCCACACCAAAGAACAAAGAGGATCTCTCCTTGCTCCTCATCAGCTGAGATTTCCAACCCCACTAGACCTTCAGTCCTCTCTGAGACCTGCAGTGAGAGGAATGAAGGTGTAGAATTAGGTGTGTCACAGCCAAGTACTTGTGGGCAATCTGCTTTTGGTACACCGACGTCAGATTGTACCAGGCAAATTTCCCTGCCCCAGCTGCTGCACCGCCGAAAGAAGTTTGCTCCCAGCCATCCACATGCCCAGCGGTTGAATGCTAGCTTGGCAAAATTGCTAGCACTTCAACTGCTGCCTTTTCAGTTGGTAGACTCTGCCCCCTTCCGTGAGTTTGTGGAATGTGCGGTTCCTCAGTGGCAGGTACCCAAACGCCACTTTTTCTCACGGAAGGCGATTCCGGCTCTCTACCGGCATGTGGAAGGCAATGTCCATGCCTCGCTGGACAGGGCGGTCAGCGGTAAGGTGCATATTACCGCTGACTCATGGTCCAGCAGGCATGGACAGGGACGTTACCTAAGTTTCACGGCGCATTGGGTGACTCTGCTGGCAGCTGGGAAGGATGCAGGACAAGGTGCAGTAGTGTTGGAGGTTGTTCTGCCACCACGCCTCCAAAATGCTGATTGTGACACACCTCTCTCCTCCACCCCCTCCTCTTCTTCTTCCTCCATGGCCTCTTCCTCGGAACCAGCGGTGCTCCGTAGGCGTTCAAGGGGCTACGCAAGTACGCAGGCCAAAAGATGCCATGCGGTGCTTGAGCTGGTGTGCTTGGGGGACAGGAGCCACACTGGGGCAGAGGTTCTGTCAGCTCTGCAGGGGCAGGTTCAGAGGTGGTTGACGCCACGCCAACTTAAGGCAGGAATGGTGGTTTGCGACAATGGCACCAACCTCCTCTCTGCCCTCCGACAGGGACAAATGACCCATGTGCCCTGTTTGGCTCACGTCCTTAACTTGGTGGTGCAGCGGTTCTTGGGCAGGTACCCGGGCTTACAGGATGTCCTGAGGCAGGCCAGGAAAGTCTGTGTGCATTTCCGCCGGTCATATAATGCCAGTGCTCAGCTGACGGACCTCCAAAAGGAGTTTAACCTGCCCAAGAACCGCCTAATCTGTGACATGCCCACCAGGTGGAACTCAACGTTGGCCATGCTGCAGCGGCTGCACACGCAGCAGAGGGCCATCAATGAGTACCTGTGCGACTATGGCACCAGGACAGGGTCAGGGGAGCTTGGTTTTTTTTCCCCACGCCAGTGGGCCATGATCAGGGATGCATGCACTGTCCTGTCACCATTCGAGGAGGCCACGAGGATGGTGAGCAGTGACAGTGCATGCATCAGTGACACTGTCCCCCTTGTCCACCTGTTGGAGCACACGCTGCGTGGAATAATGGACAGGGCACTTGAGGCAGAACAGAGGCAGGAAGAGGAGGACTTCCTTAGCTCTCAAGGCCCCCTTTATCCAGACAGTGTTCCTGCGTGCCCGCCGATCACACAGGAAGAGGACGAGGAGGAAGAGGAGGAGGAGGAAGATTGTGTCAGTATGGAGGTGGAGCCTGGCACTCAGCATCAGCAGCAGTCTTTAAGGGATCAGTCCCAAGAAACACATGGACTTGTACGTGGCTGGGAGGAGGTGGCTGCGGACCATGTCGTTCTTAGTGACCCAGAGGACTCCGGACCGAATGCCTCAGCAAACCTACGCTGCATGGCCTCCCTGATCCTGCAAAGCCTGCGTAAGGATCCTCGTATTCGTGGTATCAAGGAGAAGGACCAATACTGGCTGGCAACCCTCCTTGATCCACGTTACAAGGGTAAGGTTGCGGACCTTATCTTGCCATCGCAGAGGGAGCAGAGGATGAAACATCTTCGGGAGGCCTTGCAGAAAGGTCTGTGCAACGCGTTCCCAGAGACTGGGAGGTTACAAACTCCTGTTTCTGGACAACGTGTTGCTGAGGCTTCGGTCAGTCAAAGAAGGAGCGGTGGAGAAGGTGGCCGTCTGACCGATGCGTTCAGACAATTTTTTGGTCCGCAGCCCCAAGGTATGATCGGTTCCAGCAACCATCGCCAGCGTCTGTTTTACATGGTGCAGGAATACCTAGGGGCAAGATCAGACTTGGACACCTTTCCCACCGAAAATCCTCTGGGTTACTGGGTCTTGAGGATGGATCACTGGCCAGAGCTTGCACAGTATGCAATTGAGCTACTGGCCTGTCCTGCATCCAGCGTTCTTTCGGAACGCACATTCAGTGCTGCTGGAGGCGTGGTAACCGATCACAGGGTGCGTCTGTCCACCGACTCGGTCGATCGGCTGACCTTCATAAAAATGAATGAGTCTTGGATCACCACCAGCTACCAAGCACCTGATGCTGATGTAACCGAATAATTTTTTTTGAAATCTCAGATCCCTTCAAAGACTGCCTATGCTGATGCTGAGTGACTATCCCTGAGTAATTATCCTCTTCCTCCTCAATCATCACGCTGATAGCTTGTAAGAACATTTTTGGTTCTGGGCGCCACCACCAGTGCCTAAGGCACAATTTTTCAGCCCCTGTTTAACAGGGGCGTGTAATTACAATTTTTGATGTAATACTTTGCAGCAGGGCTCGTTCCTGCATTCCAACTAGAGTGTCTGTGAGGGGTTGCAGTGTTGTGGCACCAGCACCAGTGCCTAGGGCCCAATTTTTCTGCCCCTGTCTAACAGGGGCGTGTAATTACAATTTTTGATGCAATACTTTGCAGCAGGGCTCGTTCCTGCGTTCCAACTAGAGTGTCTGTGAGGGGTTGCAGTGTTGTGGCACCAGCACCAGTGCCTAAGGCCCAATTTTTCTGCCCCTGTCTAACAGGGGCGTGTAATTACAATTTTTGATGCAATACTTTGCAGCAGGGCTCGTTCCTGCGTTCCAACTAGAGTGTCTGTGAGGGGTTGCAGTGTTGTGGCACCAGCACCAGTGCCTAAGGCCCAATTTTTCTGCCCCTGTCTAACAGGGGCGTGTAATTACAATTTTTGAAGCAATAATTTGCAGCAGGGCTCGTTCCTGCGTTCCAACTAGAGTGTCTGTGAGGGGTTGCAGTGTTGTGGCACCAGCACCAGTGCCTAAGGCCTAATTTTTCAGCTCCTGTTCAACAGGGGCATGTAATTACAATTCTTGATCTAATATTTCACAGCAGGGCCCTGTGAGGGCTTACAGTGTTGTGGCCACAGCAACACCTAAGGCCCAAATTTCTGCTGAGTATATAGGGCAGGACCCTACTTTCAAACATCTAACTTACAAACGACTCCTACTTGCAAACGGAAGGAGACAACAGGAAGTGAGATGAAATCTACCCCTAGGAAGGGAAATTCTCTCCTGTAAGAGTTAATATGGGAAAACAAGTTCTCCTTTCCACTGATGCTTTCCAATCCTTGTTCCACAAAAAAACCCAAATTTTCAAAAAACATTTTTCATTGGGACAAAAAAGTGAGGTGAAATCTTCTGAAGAGGAGGAAAGACAGCAAAACAAATGTCACAGGGGTGATAACCCTTCCCTATGTTTTCCAAAAAGCTTAGAAAAGATTTTTTGGCTGGAGCTAAACACGTTAAAAATGTTCAAAATTACAAACAGATTCTACTTAACAACAAACCTACAGTCCCTGTCTTGTTTGCACCGCCTGTATACTGCTGTTCAGAGTATATAGGGCCTGGTGGCCCCACACCTTTCCTTATTTTAATTTGGGTGCGGGGTTCCCCTTAATATCCATACAAGACCCAAAGGGACTGGTAATGGACTGGGGGGTACCCATGCCGTTTGTCTCACTGATTTTCATCCATATTGCCATGACCCGACATGACATTAAACCCGCAAGCAGTTTTAAATGAGATTTTTTCCTTTAAAAATGACATTTGGTGCAGGGACTGTTCTAAACATGGGAAACACGCGTCACTTTACAGGCATACTATAGACACCCCCCAGGTACGATATTTAAAGGAATATTTCACTTTTTTTTTTTTACTTTAAGCATCATTAAAATCACTGCTCCCGAAAAAACGGCCGTTTTTAAAAGTTTTTTTTGCATTGATACATGTCCCCTGGGGTAGGACCCGGGTCCCCAAACCCTTTTTAGGACAATACCATGCAAATTAGCCTTTAAAATGAGCACTTTTGATTTCGAACGTTCGAGTCCCATAGACGTCAATGGGGTTCTAACGTTCGTGCGAACTTTCGGTCCGTTCGCGGGTTCTGGTGCGAACCGAACCGGGGGGTGTTCGGCTCATCCCTATTCTACACCTTCATTCCTCTCAGTGCAGGTCTCAGAGAGGACTGAAGGTCTAGTGGGGTTGGAAATCTCAGCTGATGAGGAGCAAGCAGAGGTCCTCTTTGTTCTTTGGTGTGGGTCTTTTAGATACGCTTGCCAACGAACTGCATGGCAGGTCAACATATGTCTGGTCAAGCATGTGGTACCCAAGCGGGAGATGTTTTGGCCACGCGAGATACGCTTGAGACATATGTTGCAAATAGCAGCGGTGCGATCTGATGCACTCGTCTCAAAAAAGGCCCACACCAAAGAACTTTTTGAATAACGCGCAGAGACTGCAGCGCCCTGCACATGTGGAGCTTTGGGGTGTGATGCAGTCAATGTGCTGCCCTTAGGCTGGCCCCTGGAGGGCATCCTGCCTCGTTGGTGATGTGCCGCCTCCTCCTCCTCCTCCTCCTCCTCTCTCCTATCAGGCACCCACGTTGAGTCAGTGACCTCATCATCCCCTCCCTCCTCATCACTGGAGCAAACCTGGCAGTATGCTGCAGCAGGGGGAGCATGACTGCCAGATTGCTGTCCTTCTTGGGCACCCCCTCTGTCCGTGCTCGTGTTACTGCCTTCATCGAGCTCAGTATCATCATCAGAGCCTTCCAAACGCTGGGCATCCTCCTGGAGCATGTACCCAACACTGTGGTCAAACAGTTCGAGGGACTCCTCAGGAGGACATGGTGGGGCTAGGGAAGGAGTCACTGATGACATTGAGCCAAGGGAAGAGGCCGCTGCTTTGCCAGACAAAGTACCCTGGGCATGGGTGAGAGAGGATGAGGAGGATGAGGACGGCTTGGTCATCCACTCGACCAAGTCTTCCGCGTGTTGCGGCTCAACATGGCCAGCTGCCCAAAAAAAAGGCCAAGCGTGTCCCATGGCCACGTGCTGATGAGGATGCACCGTCTCCAGGACCAGCACTAGACACAGAGCCTGCTTGCCCTCTCTTATTGGCTTGTGACTGTCTGCCTCTCCTTCTTGGCCTTCCAGACATACTAATGGCCTGTAGCTGCACTAAGCTGGGATATATATATATATATATATATATATATATATATATATGTACTGATACTGCAGCTAGCAAAATCAACTGCCTGCCTGTAGTATGAGAACACCACCAACCTTCTACAGGTAGCTTTAGCTGAACACTGTGAGGTGGACGCACCCCACTAACTTGTAGGTTTAGCAGAACACTGTGAGCAAGACGCACTGCACTAACTGTAAATAGTCTAGCTGCCTGACTGTGGTACTAATAGGATCAAAAGAACACCAGCAATTTTCTTTAAAATACTGTAACAAGACAAGCCTGCCTGTCAGTAAGAAGATAACAGGAACGGATCTAGCTGAACACTGTGAGCAGGACGCACCCCACTAGCTTGTAGGTTTAGCTGAACACTGTGAGGTGGACGCACCCCACTAACTTGTAGGTTTAGCTGAACACTGTGAGCAGGACGCACCCCACTAACTTGTAGGTTTAGCAGAACACTGTGAGCAGGACGCACTGCACTAACTGTAAATAGTCTAGCTGCCTGACTGTGGTACTAATAGGATCAAAAGAACACCAGCAATTTTCTTCAGGTAGCTGTATTTACTGTAACAAGACAAGCCTGCCTGTCAGTAAGAAGATAACAGAAACGGATCTAGCTGAACACTGTGAGCAGGACGCACCCCACTAGCTTGTAGGTTTAGCTGAACACTGTGAGGTGGACGCACCCCACTAACTTGTAGGTTTAGCTGAACACTGTGAGCAGGACGCACCCCACTAACTTGTAGGTTTAGCAGAACACTGTGAGCAGGACGCACTGCACTAACTGTAAATAGTCTAGCTGCCTGACTGTGGTACTAATAGGATCAAAAGAACATCAGTAATTTTCTTTAAAATACTGTAACAAGACAAGCCTGCCTGTCAGTAAGAAGATAACAGGAACGGATCTAGCTGAACACTGTGAGCAGGACGCACCCCACTAGCTTGTAGGTTTAGCTGAACACTGTGAGGTGGACGCACCCCACTAACTTGTAGGTTTAGCTGAACACTGTGAGCAGGACGCACCCCACTAACTTGTAGGTTTAGCAGAACACTGTGAGCAGGACGCACTGCACTAACTGTAAATAGTCTAGCTGCCTGACTGTGGTACTAATAGGATCAAAAGAACACCAGCAATTTTCTTTAAAATACTGTAACAAGACAAGCCTGTCTGTCAGTAAGAAGATAACAGGAACGGATCTAGCTGAACACTGTGAGCAGGACGCACCCCACTAGCTTGTAGGTTTAGCTGAACACTGTGAGGTGGACGCACCCCACTAACTTGTAGGTTTAGCTGAACACTGTGAGCAGGACGCACCCCACTAACTTGTAGGTTTAGCAGAACACTGTGAGCAGGACGCACTGCACTAACTGTAAATAGTCTAGCTGCCTGACTGTGGTACTAATAGGATCAAAAGAACACCAGCAATTTTCTTTAAAATACTGTAACAAGACAAGCCTGCCTGTCAGTAAGAAGATAACAGGAACGGATCTAGCTGAACACTGTGAGCAGGACGCACCCCACTAGCTTGTAGGTTTAGCTGAACACTGTGAGGTGGACGCACCCCACTAACTTGTAGGTTTTGCTGAACACTGTGAGCAGCACGCACCCCACTAACTTGTAGGTTTAGCAGAACACTGTGAGCAGGACGCACTGCACTAACTGTAAATAGTCTAGCTGCCTGACTGTGGTACTAATAGGATCAAAAGAACACCAGCAATTTTCTTCAGGTAGCTGTATTTACTGTAACAAGACAAGCCTGCCTGTCAGTAAGAAGATAACAGAAACGGATCTAGCTGAACACTGTGAGCAGGACGCACCCCACTAGCTTGTAGGTTTAGCTGAACACTGTGAGGTGGACGCACCCCACTAACTTGTAGGTTTAGCTGAACACTGTGAGCAGGACGCACCCCACTAACTTGTAGGTTTAGCAGAACACTGTGAGCAGGACGCACTGCACTAACTGTAAATAGTCTAGCTGCCTGACTGTGGTACTAATAGGATCAAAAGAACATCAGTAATTTTCTTTAAAATACTGTAACAAGACAAGCCTGCCTGTCAGTAAGAAGATAACAGGAACGGATCTAGCTGAACACTGTGAGCAGGACGCACCCCACTAGCTTGTAGGTTTAGCTGAACACTGTGAGCAGGACGCACCCCACTAACTTGTAGGTTTAGCAGAACACTGTGAGCAGGACGCACTGCACTAACTGTAAATAGTCTAGCTGCCTGACTGTGGTACTAATAGGATCAAAAGAACACCAACAATTTTCTTTAAAATACTGTAACAAGACAAGCCTGCCTGTCAGTAAGAAGATAACAGGAACGGATCTAGCTGAACACTGTGAGCAGGACGCACCCCACTAGCTTGTAGGTTTAGCTGAACACTGTGAGGTGGACGCACCCCACTAACTTGTAGGTTTAGCTGAACACTGTGAGCAGGACGCACCCCACTAACTTGTAGGTTTAGCAGAACACTGTGAGCAGGACGCACTGCACTAACTGTAAATAGTCTAGCTGCCTGACTGTGGTACTAATAGGATCAAAAGAACACCAGCAATTTTCTTTAAAATACTGTAACAAGACAAGCCTGCCTGTCAGTAAGAAGATAACAGGAACGGATCTAGCTGAACACTGTGAGCAGGACGCACCCCACTAGCTTGTAGGTTTAGCTGAACACTGTGAGGTGGACGCACCCCACTAACTTGTAGGTTTTGCTGAACACTGTGAGCAGCACGCACCCCACTAACTTGTAGGTTTAGCAGAACACTGTGAGCAGGACGCACTGCACTAACTGTAAATAGTCTAGCTGCCTGACTGTGGTACTAATAGGATCAAAAGAACACCAGCAATTTTCTTCAGGTAGCTGTATTTACTGTAACAAGACAAGCCTGCCTGTCAGTAAGAAGATAACAGAAATGGATCTAGCTGAACACTGTGAGCAGGACGCACCCCACTAGCTTGTAGGTTTAGCTGAACACTGTGAGGTGGACGCACCCCACTAACTTGTAGGTTTAGCTGAACACTGTGAGCAGGATGCACCCCACTTACTTGTAGGTTTAGCAGAACACTGTGGGCAGGACGCACTGCACTAACTGTAAATAGTCTAGCTGCCTGACTGTGGTACTAATAGGATCAAAAGAACACCAGTAATTTTCTTTAAAATACTGTAACAAGACAAGCCTGCCTGTCAGTAAGAAGATAACAGGAACGGATCTAGCTGAACACTGTGAGCAGGACGCACTGCACTAAATGTAAATAGTCTAGCTGCCTGACTGTGGCACTAATAGGATCAAAAGAACACCAGTAATTTTCTTCAAAATACTGTAACAAGACAAGCCTGCCTGTCAGTAGGAATATAACAGGAACGGATCTAGCTGAACACTGTGAGCAGGACGCACTGCACTAAATGTAAATAGTCTAGAAGATAACAGGAACGGATCTAGCTAAACTGAATACAGTGTATATATATATATATATGCAACACTTGGGATGCATATATATACACAATACACTTTAAGTGCAGCTAACTGACTGACTGTCCTGCCTAATCTAGCTAACTCAAATGAAATGACACTGTCTCTCTCTCTCTCTAAGCACACCGGAACACACTGCACAGGGCCGCCGTGCAGGCGGCCTTATATAGTGTGGGGCGTGTACTAAATCCCCTGAGCCATAATTGGCCAAAGCCTCCTTGGCTTTGGCCAATTATGGCTCTCTGTGAAGGCGGCGCTGTGATTGGCCAAGCATGCGGGTCATAGTGCATGCTTGGCCAATCATCAGCAAGCAATGCACTGCGATGCCGCAGTGAATTATGGGCCGTGACGCGCCACACGAATTTGGCGCGAACGGCCCATATCGTTCGCAATTCGACGAACGATCGAACAGCCGATGTTCAAGTCGAACATGGGTTCGACTCGAACACGAAGCTCATCCCTATTCTCAGGCTTGGGAGCTCAAATTATATTTTTCTGCAAACTTCGAGACGTAGTTTCTTGGGCAGGGGGAGGATGTAGCACCCTGGTGTTTAGTCAGGGAGCTCCTCACAAATTTACTCGCCAGGAGTAGTTTATCTTGGTCAATTAATAGAGATCTATTGATTTCTCCCTATGTTTGGCCTTGTTGCACTTTTCTCTTCTACCACTAGGTGGCCAGGCACTTGGTGGTACTAGATATGAGAAGGGCAACTCAAGGTCAGGTTATGAGTATATGGGGTATCTCAGCCAATGGGCAGGGGTTTTCTTGAATCTCTTTGCCTGCTGGGAGAACCTATATATTCGGGTGAGATCAGGTGATCTGTGTTCTGTGCCACCTGGAGGCCTGTCTGGGTGGACGTGTGTAGTATTCCCCAGGGCTGCTAGAGATTGGGCCTGTCCCAGGGGCATCTGTCTGCTAGGCTGTGTGAGGGCCTATCCAGAAGTAATGAGAGCAGCGCAGGTTGGGATTGTGGCTTGCAGTCCAACCAGAAGAGACAGTTTTGCCGGCCGGAGAACCTGTCAGTGGTCGGAGGTAGAAGGGAAGCTGGGACCAACCACCTTTACCAGGGACCACAGTGAGTAACTGAAGCAAGTACCGGAACCACATTCTCACCGAAAGGGCACGGTAGAGAATAGGGGAAACTTCAGGCGGTGATAAATTTAGGGAACCAACCCACGGAGGAGACGCTTGCAGAGCAGCCTTGAGAGTCAAGTCAGGGACCTCGCCGGTTAGCAGGGGTGAAGCTTGAGGAGTATATGGAGTGCTAAGCTAGGGACCCAGCAGGGGAGCATGGGTGACACTTGAGGGGATACCACCACAAACTTTGGAGGAGCTCAAGGGATTCAGAGTCAGTGAATCAGTGGGTCTAGTGAGAGACTGGGAGCTCAGTGTTGAACTACAAGAGGCAGTTGTAGTGAAGCTGAAAGGACTGTTACGTTTGAGTTAGGAACTGTTAAAGACTGTTACCATAGGAGACAGCAATCCTGCAAGTGCAGATGTGGCTTCTTGCTGGGGCCTTTCCCTTCACGGCTGTCCTCCTGTTGAAGTCTCAGAGTCTGCCAATTGAATTAGCAACTATCTTAGGATGTCCTGGCCCTAACCCTCTTTCCCCCAAAAGCAGGGATGTGAGTTCTACCTTTGCTCACCAGATCACCTCCCTGACCTGTTTCCTAGATCAACCAGTAATCAGTGTTCCTAATTGGCATGACTTTCTTCTTACCCAGGAAGCTCTCGGTCCACCCTTGCCAAGACTGCAACGGCTACGAAGATCCTGCTCCCGTGTTCCTAGTCCTGAGGCCCCTAGGTCCCACCCGACCTCATCTGAAGCGTGACATCTACTTCAAGAGCGTGATTGGTAAGACCATTTGTACAGTGTCCCTGCACTCTAGTCCGGAGATACTCGGTAACTTGCCGCAACCTCTGGGACCAGGTCTATACCAACCCGATATTTCTAGACTCTCTGGATACCACGATTTGCCCACTGGCCCACTGTATTGTGTCTTAGTTAGTTGACACTACAGCTATACCTCCAGGACGTTGGGTAAGGGTATGGGTATGCTTGGATCTGCCTTAGTCGGGCTATTTGGCTCCTACCAACCAGTCTCACCATATTTTGTCTGGCCTTCAGTGCCTATTTGTTCTCCCCGACCTGTCATCATCTTTATTGGGATGAAGGCAGGGAGACTGTTATGCAGGCGGTAAGGGTCTCTGGACAGGCCTCGTAACTCGCTGCCTCCACATTACCTGAGTCAGAACCGGCTGGCTACCTGCTAGCCCCACTGGGTAATACCTGGCAGGGACAAGCATCCTATCCGCCCACCACCCTCCCTGCCCCTCCCCCCCAGATGGGACAACACCGGTCTATATCTTCACCTTGCCAGAGGGGGAGGCGGGGCCTGTCCGGTGGCTATGTCTTTAATGAAGAGAGGATGGCCCTGCTGGTCATTAGGCCTGCATCGGCACTCTCTTACGTGGTCTATACATGTCCATGACTGAGCCCTCCGTCTTGGTGTTCCTGGGTCCTGGTGCTACGGTGGTACATATGTGTGTTCTCATTAGCTGTTGTCTGCCTGGGTACTGTGCCATTTTCACTGCCGCCCCCGGGGCACCACCGCAGACTGGACTCGGTCGATGGCCCTCTATTATTGTCACTGCTGCTCCCATGCTGTTTTATTTTACTGTTGTTGACTTGCCTATTTACTCAGTTATAACATGTTCCTTGTTGCTATCATCCTGTGCACCTCCAAATATATTGTTTTTTCTTGTTTAATCTTAAACCCTAGCTGCTCACTTCGGGCATCCTTCACCGCCTCTACCAACCCCAACTAGGGCGGATTCCCACTCACACTCTAACACTGACCCCCCTCACCACTTCTTCTCCTTACTCCCCTTCTCTCATTTTCCCTTGCTATATATTTATCTACTTGTTCTCTCTTGTTTTCTCTCCCTTCCCTCCCTCTACTTACCTATTCCATTCTCAACCTCTCACCCAGGTGGACTACCCCGGCTGGGGTAGGATCCCGCACTTTATCGTGGCCCTATTCTGGCCAGATGCCACCATGGGTCTCCGCAAGGTCACCTCCCTCAATGTATGAGGCCTAAACACATCCCGAAAAATGCTCTCAGCTTTTGGCTGGGCTGCGGAAGGGTAAGACTCAAACCGCTTTCCTAAAGGAAACACACTTCCGCTGTGATCAAATCCCTAAGCTGACAAATGGGGCCTTCCCCACAGCGTACCACAGTGTTTCTCCCATCTCTAAATCCAAGGGGGTGAGTATTCTGTTGGCCAAGTCGGTCCCCTGGATCTTTGAGGCGCAGCAGACGGATGAGCTGGGTCGCTTCCTCCTATTGAAAGGAAGGGTGTTTGACAGACAGGTCACTTTTGCCAACATCTACTTTCCAAACATGGATCACCTGCAATTTTTGCAGAAGTCTCTCCCTGAAATCTTGGAGTTTGCTGAGGGGCTCCTAATCTTTGGAGGTATCTCAATTTCGCTATGGACCCCCTTCTTGATGTCTCACGGGGTTCTTCCCACCTCCCCTTTTCTTGTCTCAAGCACCTTAAGGCAGAACTGCATACTCTGCACCTGTTTTTTTTTTTTTTTTTTCAATTTCTTTATTGTGTTATTAACATACATACAAGATTCTAAATTCAATCAGGACCGTGTTCCCCATTTGGCCCCGCTATCTATATAACAACATATTTAAAATTCAATCAATTAACCCCCCCCCATAACACCCCCCAACTACCCCCCCTCTCCTCTCCAACCTACCCCCTCCTGTCCTACCACTCGTTACTTTCCCCATTCCTGCTTGCTATCTGTACTCCCATTTTTTCGGCAAAACTTGTTGATTGTATTTCAACCAGTCTCTCCATTTCACTTCAAACCCTAATTCTTCTACCTCCCCGCTAAACCTTAGAAATTCCAAGTTGTATATTTTGTTTATTTTACAAAAACCAACTCCTCAAGGTCGGACTATCTGGATCCTGCCACAGTCTGGGTATTAAACTTTTCGCAGCATTTAGTAATTGAGGCACCAGTGTTCTTATGTACTGTTTAATTGGCGTTCTAACCCCATGGAATAAGCATATCCATGGCTCCTCTAAAATTTTGATGCCCGTAATTTCCTGTATTGTTACTATTACCTCTTTCCAGAATATTTTTATTTTAGGACATGTCCACCATATGTGGGACATGGTTCCTATTTCTGGGCAGCCCCTCCAACATAAATTTGAGGACTCGTTTTGGTAATGGTGTCCTATGTCTGGGGTTATGTATCATCGTGCTAGGCACTTATAATTAATTTCTAATGTGCTACAGTCGGTTGACGTGACATGTGTCAACCGTAATATTTTTCCTACATCAATGTCTATTTCTCCTGTTCCCAACTCTTCTACCCACTTCTCTATATAATGGAGAGGCCCTGTTGCTCTTAATCCGTTCAGTATTTTGTAAATCCTGGAGATAACCTTCCTACCTCCTGCCACTGAACATAACCTTTTAAAAGGGAGCAGGTCATCTTCGGACCTAATCGGTTGGGGCAGGGACTCCACAAAGTGCTTCAACTGTTCATACCTCCACCTATCTAACACCAATACATCTTTTTTGTTAATAGAGTGTGGCGCTAACAGGTGACAGAGTGCGTGTTATTGGTCAAATAACAGTGATATTTAAAAAGGAGGTATCACATCCTTAAGAGTATACCTATTGTGTTAGTGATAAATATTATGGAAAGATAAACTATCTATATAAAGCACCATCAAAAAATAAAACCACAAAAATAAATAAAATACGGAAGCTCTAAAGAACAATAAAGAGTGGGTATACAAAAATATGTGTAGGTGATGAATGGTATATCCTGAACCTATGTATCAATTAAGTATAAATAGTGTATATAGGATAACATATTCTAGAGCGACACAAAAAATACAATGTAATAAATATACAAAATATCAAAGTGTACTGTGTGTATGACTTAGCACAAATTGTGTTCATCAGGGCAAAGCCAGGATATGAGCACATAAGTCCATAGAGAAGTGAGTATATATGAATACTGGAAATCCATGAATAAATAATTGGGGTGCTTGCAATTAATCCCATGACAGTCTAAAAACAAGCAGTCTTTATGTAGGGTAAATAAGAGCCGTTTGAAAGGATCCTTAATTGGAGATGGATTATTCACTCATTACGATGGTATCAACCCAAAGGGATACGCAAAAAAATGCCCTTACCAGACAAGGTGGACTCACAGGCCCTATTCTTCAGGATGTGATACCTCCTTTTTAAATATCACTGTTATTTGACCAATAACACGCACTCTGTCACCTGTTAGCGCCACACTCTATTATCACCTCTATACACTTACAACAGTCAGTTTGTTGTGTTGGCTGCTTCACTACACATATTTTTGAGTTGGTGCAATTTCTACACCTTTTATTTATACATCTTTTTTGTTAACTAAATCCTGAAAAGTGTGCATTTTTCCTTTCAACATAATGTCCTTTATTTGTGCGTCTTTTTTTTTTATCCATGTACCGAACATACCCTCTTTCCCAGGTGCAAAATAATTTGTCTCTTAATGGTATCAAGGGGGAGTTAAAGCCCCATTTTTCTTTCTTATGTACTGTTTCCCAAATTGCCATTTCTGTATGTGTAATAATGTGCGTATACTTATTTAACTCTCTTAAGTGTGACGGGATCCAAATTATTTCCCCCAGTTCAACCTTACTAATAGCACTTTCCATTTTAACCCACCTTTTTTCTTTATTCTTTTTTACCCATTCCACCACCCGTGACATTAGAATAGCATTACAGTAGTTCTTAATATCATGTACCCCCAGGCCTCCTTGTCCCTTATCTCTCATTAGTACCGCCAAACTTATACATGGCTTTTTGTTCTGCCAGATATAGCTTCGAAGTAATGTATTAAAATATTCTTTTGGGAGTAATCTCGGTAACATATGTATTTTGTACGTTATCTTAGGGAGGATTATCATTTTAAAACTGTTTATCCTGCCTACCCATGACCTTTGTCTGGATGCAATTTTTTAAAGTTCTATTTTAATTTCATTTAGTAACAGAATAAAATTTTGTTGATAGATGGTCTCGCAGGAAGATATTATTTTAACCCCTAAGTATTTTAATTCAGTATCTCGCCATACAAATGGGAAGTCCTGTTGGAGTAACCATTCCTCCTGTGCCTTGACACTTATATTAAGTATCTCCGATTTTGAAGGGTTCATTTTAAAGTTTGCTAAGTCTCTGTATATTTTTAAAGATTTCAGTAAGTTGGGTAAGGTTATCCTTGGGCTAATGATATAGAACAGAATATCATCAGCAAATGCCGCTAGTTTATGTTCCTCATCTTCTACCTTTATCTCCTTAATATCGGGGTTCTGTCTGATCCCTACCAACAGCTCTTCTAGTGATAGGACAATCAATAGGAGGGACAAGGGGCGCCCCTGTCTGGTCCCATTAAACATCTCAAAGGGCCCTGATACTGTCCCGTTTATTTTTACCCTCGCTGTAGGATGGTTATATAGGGCATTTATCCAGCGGGTCATCTTGGGGCCCACTCCAAATGCCTCCAGTGTGTTCTGCATAAATCCCCAGTCTACTCTGTCAAACGCTTTTTCGGCATCTATTGACAGAAGCAGTCCTGGGGATTTTTTCTCTCTTATCTTTTGCACCAATAGGAGCGTTCTAATTCCATTGTCCCTACTTTCCCTTCCTGGGGTAAAACCTACTTGGTCTGTATGTACCAAATCATTTATTACTGACTTCAGTCTACCTGCTAGTATCTTGGCAAACAACTTGACATTAGCATTCAGTAGTGAGATGGGTCTTTAGCTTGAACACATTCAGGCATCCTTTCCTTCTTTTGGGATAATGGTGATCGCTGCCTCTAATGCTTCCCAACGTAACTCCCACTTAGATCCAATCCCGTTCATGTAGGAACACATCTTGGGGACTAGGATGTCACTAAATTTCTTATAATATATTGTCATCAGCCTGTCCGGGCCAGGGCTTTTCCCGGCTGGTGACACTTTTAAGATTTTTATAATCTCTGCTTGCCTTTATAGGGTTCTCAAGGGTACTAAGTTTGTCTAGTGGGATCTTTTTTAGTCCTAATTCCCTTAAAAAAACGTTTGTGTTGTCTAACCTCTCTTTTACCTTGGCTGGGTTATCCTTTTGGGTGATCGAGTATAGTTTCCCATAGTAGTCTTGAAATGCCCACGCGATATCTGGGGTTGTATAAACCTTTTCCCCCTTACCCATTTGTATATTTTCAATGAAATTTAACCTAGATTTCTTTTTTAATATCTTCGCTAAGTATTTTGCTGACATATCACCCCATTGGTACCGCTCTTTCTTATAGAGCCCTTCTATTCTCCTGTTCGATGAGTTCTTTTAATTCTTCTCTTTTTAATATGACTGACAGTTCTAATTCATGTTCTTCTGTTTTTTTATGTTGCTGTTCAAGGTCATAGATTTCTTTGTGTAGCTCAACTCCTTTCCTCCTTCTCTCCTTTTTAGTCTCTGCCCCTATTGCGATCAGGATACTCCTTATATAGGCCTTGTGGGCCTCCCATACAGTGGCTTTGGATATTTCTTCTGAACTGTATATTTTAAAGTACTGCTCTAGCATCGTTTTTGATCCTCTACACTACTACTGCGTCTTGAATCATTTGTTCGTTAAGTCTCCAAATGTTGTTCCTATTTTGAACCCCCTCCATTTTTAATTTTATTGTAATTGGGGCGTGGTCGGAGAAGGTAACAATTTCTATATTTGCGCTAATCACCGCCTCTAACAATCTGTGCTCTACCAGAAATAGATTGATTCTCGAGTACATCCCGTGAACAGCAGAGTGGAACGTGTAGTCAGGCATTTTAGGATGTTGTATTCTCCATACATCCATCAGCTGATGTTGGTATAATTTCCTTTGAAGTGACTTCTGCTGTGCATTCGCTGTCCGCTGTACCCGGGACGTACAGTCCACCTCCGGGTCTAAACACAGATTGATATCCCCAGCCATGATGGCTCCGCCTGTCTTAAACTCCATGAACTTCTCTACAACACCTTTCAGAAATTGAATTGGATTCTTATTGGGTCCATAGATATTCGCTATGGAGTAATCTACTTCATTAATTCTACCCCTTAGGAACAAATAGCGCCCTTCCGGGTCTACCATTAGCTCTTTCAGGGAGAACCTCACTCCTCTAGCGAATCCTATAGCGACTCCCTTTGCACGATTGGTTGGGGAATCCCCATAGTACCATGTTGGGAAGTCATATGAAAGGATTTTAAGATTGGAATCCTGTGAGATGTGTGTCTCCTGTACTAAGACCACATCAGCTTTGAGGTACTTTAGCTCTCTTAAAATGTTAAACCTTTTAGTGGGGGTATTAAGCCCACGTACATTGTACGAAACTATTTTTAACATAGACATCCTATTTCTCGGTGCTCACCCTCACCACTATCACTTTTATGTTTCCAGCACGTGATTTTGACCCCCTCAATGTATTTTGTCTTAGGTGGGCGCTCAATAGACTTTGGGATTAAGACCCTATTACAACCCCCTATCATGTAGGTTGGAGAGAAACCTATCTCCCACCCTCCCCCACTCCCACCCTCCTCCCAATCTCATCCCTCCCCCCTCCCCAACCCTCTCCCCAATGGGGGACAATGGCCATCCCCTGGCCCCTGGATCCTCGGCCCTCCAACTCCCACCTACCCACCGGATCCCCCCCTAGGAGGTTGAGCTCCTACTGTGGTACCCACACAAGCCGCTGCCCCCTTTATGGGGGAGCCCCTTGCCCACCCTACCCCCCAATCATGTAGCGGTCAACCCCTTCACATTCACATTCCTCCCCCCAATTCCCCCGCCTCTCATGTCTGAACCACTATTTTCTCTTAAGGTTTCTTCTTAGTTAGTTTCTTCTTCTTTGTTATCGGGTGCCAATGCTGTTGTTCCGCCAGGTTTGATGGTTTATTCTGTACTTCCCACCAACCTGGGATCTCCACTGGGATGATATCTAATTTGTTACAGAATTTTTCCATATCCTCTGGGAATCTTAGTGTTGCCGACCGGCCCTCTTTCCTTCCGACTAGACAGGCTGGGAAACCCCAAAATTATTGAATATTTTGTATTCTCAGTTTTTCCAACAAGGGTTTCAACAGTCTTCTCCTTGTAAGGGTTTCGGCTGCTAGGTCTGGAAATATCTGTAATAACGACTCTACTATTTGGTTGGAGAAGTTTTAAGTTTTGACCAAATCTGCTCTTTATCTTTGTAATAATGAAATCTTGCGATCACGTCTCTTGGCCTTTCCCCTGGCATCTCTGCAGGTTTTCTAATGCGATGTTTTCATGTACCAGATAAGACCAGAACTGTGTGGACTGCAACAGAGGAAACCCAGACGTGTATAAATGAAAATATAAATTATTTATTAAAGATAAATGAATAAATATAACACAACCACCTCCAATATCACTCAGTGCACCACAACCAATACAAAACAGAACCCCACAAATAATAATAATAACAGAACAAATATATACAAGTAAGGGAAATACCGAGATCATAAACAGAGCCAGGCCAGGGTTGTCAACGGGAGGTCAGCAGCTGGGGAACTAAACAAACAAGACAAGAGAGGATGGATGGATCACAGGAGGGACAGGTCAGATACAAGGTTCAGGGTCCAGAGCAAGGAAACAGACAGGGAATAGGATCAACAGGCTCCAGGAATCAGGTCTCAGGTACAGGAACCAGGTTTCAGGAATCAGGTAAACAGGATGCAGGCTGCAGGTCAGGGCTCAAGGACAATACCAAGGCAAGATGAGTGTGCACCTGCCGGGTATTTATACCGCAGCTGCTAATTAAAGTCAGGTGACACCTGTCTGCAGAGGTGAATACCTGCTCCATACTGCCAGGATCCCTCCGCTGGTGGACGCCAGTACTGCGGCCCAAAGGTGACAAAATACCAGCAGGGAAAAGCTCTTCTGACAGCTCCAAACTGCCAGGAGACACCTGCTAGTGGACCTCAGTACTGCATGCCAAATGATCGATATTACCAGCGGAGGGGACCTTTCCTGACAGATGTATTCTTTCAAACGTGATCTTTTCTGTCTCTGTGTGACCCAACATCTGGCCAAATATTTTATCCATTTTATCTTGTAAATCCTCTCCTGGCAATTCCGGCAACCAGAGGCGGCTCTCTAATTAGGCAAATTAGGCGGTCGCCTAAGGCCTCGCACTCACAGGGGCCTCGTGGCCGCCTAATTTGCCTGTTCTCAATCACTGAAGTTGACGCCGGCGGCTCCGCCTACCCCCACTGGGACTCTGTGGCTTAGGAGCTGATGGACAAATCAGATACTGCCCGCAGCCTGAGGAATAGCGGCCTCATCACGGAGCGTCCCAGTCCGTGGGGCCTCATGTGTAAGTTTTGCCTAAGGCCTCACAAAGCCTAGAGCCACCTCTGCCGGCAACCCTTTAATTCTCAAATTTTTCCCTCTACTTCGATTTTCCTAATCCTATTCCGAAGTCAGGTATTTCTTGATAGTACCCGGGCTAGCGCTTACTTTGGGGGGGGGTAGCCCCAGCCTCTTTCCCTGGCCTGCCCCTCATATTATCTTAATATTGTGTTAGTCTGCGGTACTTGCCTGGCCTACAAGGCAGTAATTGAGGCCCCCCCCCAAAAAAAGGAGGAAAGGGAGCAGGAAGAAAAGTGATTCTCCTATGGGCGCTATCTCGCCTACCACCCCCCACTAACCCCCGTTGCTGCCAGACAGATTTAATACTGTGCTTTATTCTCCACCGAAACCGGTCGCCCCCTTTTCTTTTGGGGTCTCGACCTCCTAGCCGGTTAGCCTATAAACACAATGTTATTTGTTTTTGACACCAGTTCATCCACAGTTCAATTCATATAAGTAACTCGGAAAAAACAAAAACAGACAAAAAACAAAAATGTATCCAAGTCCGGTCTACCACTTATCTTTTAGGTTCAGAAAAACAACCCTTGTGCAAGTATATTATCTTGTCTCCCAATTGAAAGCCAGTTTTCCCAGTGTCTATGAGTACGTAAACGTCTCTAGTTCCATAGGAACATGCCAGCAAACAGTTCTTTTATCCTCCACTTACTGCACTTTTACTTTCACTTTCAGCTTATCCTCTGATTGTCTCTGGATAGGTATCAGGATTTTACATATACTCAATTACTGCTTCCATTTCACTTACTTTCACAGATTCGAATATTTAAATATTTTCACTCACCCCTCTAGTGCTTCTGGCATACTCCACGCACTCGACTCAGTCCAGGATGAGTTATGCCACAAGGTAAGGTGACCAGATTTTTAAAATGAAATCCGGGGACATATTTTTTTTTTTAACTTGTGATGGCAGCAATCGACGACTCTTTGCCCGTCTCTGCCGCCGCTGCCCGCCTCACAACCTGTCAAGTCTAAAGCCCCATACACACTATCAGATTTTCTGCTGATTTTTTCTTTCAGGTTTACCAAAACCATATAATATGAGGTCAAACCTTAGGAGTTTCAATTTGTATGCAATCAGGCAGGCCCTTGCACTACATGGTTTTGGTAAATCTGAAGACAAAAATCAGCAGAAAATCTGATAGTGTGTATGGGGCTTTACTCTTCAGGCCCCGGCTACTACTGGGTGGGGAGCAGAGGAAGATCACTCCATCAGGGAAGGCAAGGAGATAAGCAGGCAGGCGGCTGGCTTGAGCCAAGGCAGAAGAACATGTAAGTGGAGCTGAATGGGCATGCGCCAGAAACTGAAGAAATAGTCCCTCTGCTCCGACCAGCACATGATCATCAGAAAGATAATGGCACAGATAATGGGAAAAAAATAAACCCCCATAAGCTAGTAGGAGTGGCAGAGGAGGGGGGGTGCAATTCAGATTTTTTCTTTTTATTCTGCACAGGCTATCTTTGAAATTGCCCCAGCCCTTGTTCAAATCCAATCCGGGGACCAAACTGGGGACAGACTTGGTCCGGGGACAGTGTCCTCAATCCGGGGACTGTCCCCAGAAACCGGGGATGTCTGGTCACCCTACCACAAGGGGGATGCAGCTGATTAGATGGCAGGCTCTCACCTCTAGCCGATGGGTATAGGGCTTGGTGGTAGGTAGACTGTAGGCTGATGAAAAAAAAAAGAAGAAAGAGACCCTCCAGCTGTCAGCTCCCCGGGCTGGCTATCTCTGCAGACAGGCAGGCAGCTTTCTCTGTACGGCGGTGTCCGCCCCGCTCCTCCACTCACGGCACTCGTTCACTTGCTGCAGAGCTGTCCGGCTGTACACCTGTGAGCCTGTAAGTGTGAGTGGTGTGCCTCGTTCTCGTGGGGGATGAAAAGCCAATAGACTGTCAACCTAGGACTGCCCCTCTCTGTAGCTTCTCTCCCGGCTCCACGCCAATGCAAACGGCCACTCTGCTCCACTCCACCGGCCGGTGGAGGGACCGACTGCAGTGCCGTCCACCCAGCGGAAACAAACGGCAGAGGGAGAGAGCTCCTGGTCCTCTTGTTTGGGGCTTTAGCTGGGGGCTAACCGGAGGGTGGTTAGTATCGTCCCTTTACCGCTGCATAACAGGGGGAGCTCCACGGGTCTCCAAGCTTAGCAGCTGCACCTGCAAGACGCCCACATCAGGCTCCTCCCTCCTCAGGGAAGGGTAAGACCCAAATTGCTTCCCTACAGGAAATGCACTTCCGCGGTGATCAAATGCCCTAAGCTGACAAATGGGGCCTTCCCCACTGTGTACCACAGTGTTTCCTTCATCTGTAAATCCAAGGGGGTGAGTATTCTGTTGGCCAGGTCAGTCCCCTGGATCTTTGAGGCGCAGCAGACGAGCTGGGTCACTTCCTCCTATTGAAAGGAAGGGTGTTTGACAGGCAGGTCACTTTTGCCAATGTCTACTTTCCAAACGTGGATTACCTGCAATTTTTGCAGAAGTTTCTCCCTGAAATCTTGGAGTTTGCTGAGGGGCTTCTAATCTTTGGAGGCGATCTCAATTTCACTATGGACCCCCTTCTTGATGTCTCACAGGGTTCTTCCCACCTCCCCTTTTCTCGTTTTAAGCCTCTTAAGGCAGACCTGCATACTCTGCACCTGGTTGACCCCTGGAGGTTGTTGCACCCCCAGGACCGTGACTATTCCTTCTTCTCCCCGGTGCACCAAACCTTCTGGCGGCTAGACTATCTTCTGGTTCCGCATAAGGACCTCTCTAGGGTGGTGTCTACCAGTATTGGTGTTATCTCTCTCTCAGACCATGCCCGATTCATTTGACCCTCCAACTGGGCCCTGTTATCCAGACTCCACTATCCTGGAGATTGAACGAGTTTCTGCTTCAATGAGCAGAGATCTGTGCCGAGCTCCTGACTACCATGCGTGAATACTTTGCCATCAATGAGGCCTCGGTCACTAATCCCTTAGTGGTATGGGAGGCCCACGAGACAGCGTTCTGGTATGCATTAATCAAAATAGGAGCCCGTCTTAAGAGGGAGAGGTCTCGCCGCACAGAGGAACTTTTCGCCCAATTACGCAATCTAGAGTGCTCCCATAAGGCCAGCCTTGCGCACTCCACATACCAGGATCTCCTTCGAGTTTGCAAGGAGCTCCGTGTGCTCCTATTCCACAAAACGAAGCAAAAACTAGCATGGGCTCACCGTACAATGTACAAATTCTCTAACAAGCAGGCACGTTACTGGCTAGGGCACTGAGAGGTTCACGCATGAAAACTTACATCTCCCACATCATGGGCTCTTCAGGGCAGAAGTTCCATACTTCCTCTGACATGGCGACGGAGTTCAGATCCTTCTACGAGGGCCTATAGAATTTAGACTGCTCCCCTCTTGGGGGCGTGGCCACTCCTCAGTCCTACCTCGCCTCCTCAGGCATGCCATCTGTCCCTCTTGCAGTTCAAGAGGAACTGGAGGAGCCAATTGCGGTTGCGGAACTTGGGGTGGCCTTGGCCCACTCAAAGTCTAAGAAGGCCCCTGGCCCGGACGCTATTACAAAGTCTTTTTTGAGACCCTTTCTCAACCGCTGGTTTCGGCGTTAAACTCGATCACGGAAGGGGAGTCATTCCTGATTGACACATTGCGAGCCTACATCTCTCTTATTACAAAGGAAGGGAAGGACACGTTGCGCTGCGGGAATTATTGCCCGATAGAGCTCCTGAATACGGATCTGAAACTTTTGGAATTATGGCAAATAGGCTGCTTCCACATATCTCGAGTCTTGTCCACAGAGACAAAGCAGGTTTTGTGCCCCTCCGCAAACCACGAGACAATACCATCCGGGTGGTGAACTTGATCCATGCAGCCAGGTCCTCGAATCGGCCTCTTCTCTTGCTGTCCACGGATGCAGAGAAAGCCTTCGACTGGGTGAACTGGTCCTTCATGCGAGCCACTCTAGAACACGTTGGTTCTAGAGTCACGAGTGGACGTCTCCGCTTATGCGATTTCACGGGTTTCTGCCACTTATCCTCCGCTGGACTTTTGGAGCAGTTTCCAGCTACGCAACTTCTTGTCTGGGTGTTTACAGACACAGGGCGCTTCTCGCGAACTCACGGAATTGGAACACCTGTGTTGATGGGGGGAACCAGTCCACTATAATATATGCATCTCTGATTTGACCAGCAGATGGATATATCCCACCCTTCCTAACCAAATGGGAGTCAGACTTGGGCACCCAGTTTCCTGACTCTCAGAAAGAAAAGATCGTTCATTTCTCCCAGAAGTCCTCTATAGCCACAAGGATCCAGGAGACAGGTTACAAGATCTTGACCAGATGGTACAGAGTGCCTACAACTTTGCACCTTTTCCTCCCACATGTCTCCAGTGTTTGCTGGCTCTGCGGAAATGCTGAAGGGATGATGCTGCATATTTTCTGGGATTGTGCCAAACTTGCCCCCTTTTGTGCATGAAGTGATTTGTGCAGTCAAGCACCTGACTAATGTTGATGTGGAAGGGAACCCGGCGGCCTGCCTGCTTCATTTTTCAGAAAGACCGATCAGGAAATATAAGGCCTCTCTCACAATCCCACTGCTAAATGCGGCCAGGGCATGCATCCCCCTTTGTTGGAGATCGGAACCCCCCCCCCCATCAAAATCTCTGTGGTTCTCAAAGGTAAACAAATTGAGAGACATGGAAGATCTCACAGCTACCTTGCAGAACCGGAAGGGGACTTTCCAAGAGATCTAGCGACCCTGGAACCACTTTGTGTACACTGACGCATATATACAGGAGGAGGTACAAACGAGCTAGTCTCCCCGGATCCAACTCTACTCCCTGGGTGAGAGGCCCTCTACGCCCTCTCTTTCTCTTCCCCTATTCCCCTACACCCAGCTCCTCCTGCTCTGGGGACATCTACTCCCAACATCTACCCCCCACTCTGGTTGTTCCCCCCGTCCTACGCCCCCCTCTTTTTAGTTATGCTTTGGAGATATGCCTTTCAGATATGTTGTATATCCTGGTTTATATCTTGTTTTCATATTGCCCTATCCCTGGGCTTATTAGGTCCAAGGGAAGTATTACCTCCTACACTTCCTGGAAAATTCCAAGCCAAGTTACTTTATTCTATTGTATATCATATATTTTATTTTAATTTATCTCACTGTTTCATGCATTAAAGCATATATGCCTTGATCATCAATATAAATGTATGATAGGCACCCCAGTGTGGTGCACTGAGCACTATCTACACAAACGTATTTGTTGTTATGACCACATACCCTGTGCAACGCTGGGCCTATTGTTTTCTGACTCGGCCCCCGATTACCTATTTGTTATCTGTTTTTTTGACTGTAATGCCGCGTACACACGGTCGGACTTTTCGTCTACAAAAGTCCAACGGACGCTGACGGACTAAAGCTGGCTGGTAATCCGATCGTGTGTGGGCTTCTCCGGACTTTCAACGTACTTTTTTAGCCTCAAATCCGACGGACTTTAGA
>NC_133324.1:514685519-514798019 GCF_042186555.1 Aquarana catesbeiana | reverse complement strand
CGTCACACTTTTCAGATATTTGTAAAAAAAATGTTGAAAAACATTCATCATTTTCCTTCCACTTCACAATTCTGTGCCACTTTGTGTTCGTCTATCACATAAAATCCCAATATAATACATTTACATTTTTGGTTGTAACATTACAAAATGTGGAAAATGTCAAGGGGTGTGAATACTTTTTCAAGGCACTGTAGGACATGAAGGACTGGGTTGCTGAAAAAAAGGCAGCAAGTGCTCTAGAGTAGCAAAGTAAAATTTTTAACAATCAAAGCCAGTGAGCCAGTGAGGAGAGAGCGGGGGCTCCATGTGTCTTATGGACGCATAGAGCAGCGGCTCGGGAGCAAGCACGCAGCTGTGCTCCCAGGGCAAGCGGCTTTCTCTGGGGGCACTACTCGAGGGGGAGGAGCCAAGAACGCCAGCAGGGGACCTGAAAGGAAGAGAATCAGAGCTGCTCTGTGCAAAATCACTGCACAGAGCAGGCAAGTATAATTAAAAGAAAAAAAAAAAAAACACACAAAAAACTAAGCTTTAATACCACTTGCCAAGCTTTAATTGCCAAAAGGCAAACTTTTTTGTTTTAGATAGAGTGAAGGATTAGAACACATGTCAGTTTTTATTGTTGTCTGTGTCCCCATTGCGGAGATTCACTTTGTCCTGTTAACCATGATCATTGAAAGTAACAGAAAACCCCAAATTTTGGGTTGTCCCCAGAAAAGTAATGAAGGGGAAAGCTTCCAATGGGGACACTAATTCTGGTGACCTGGGAGTCCCCAAGGAATTCCCTTAATTAGCAGGGATTTCCTCTCACTTCCTGTTTGGCTATGGGACAGGAAGGGAAGGTAAATCTCGGGACACAGATGGCGAAAAGAAAAAAATCTGACGGGATATAACCCTCCCTTACTCTATCCAAAATTGAAAAAAAAAAAAGTTTTGCCTATAGTTCTACTTTAAAGTGTTACTAAACCGAGGATCCTGCATTTTACTTTGCCACTATTTTAGTAAATATAAACTGCTAAATACCTTTTCTTATCAGCAGTTACAGCAGTCTTGTGACTTCTATTGTCCGGTTAAAGCTTGAAGGAGGGGTTCTCATTCTCCCTTGATTGTCCTATCAGGCTGCAGGACCCCTGACCCTCCGGACAGTGCTGATCACATGCACTCTCCCAAAAAAAAAAAAAAAAAAAAAAAAAAAAAAAGAACTCTCTAGTAATACACACCAAACTGAGTATGTGCAGCTTGTCCACTAGCTCTGTACCATCAGGAAATATATTGGGGACAGTGGAAGGGGAGGATCAGAGGACACAAGATCAAACAGCTTTTTTACAGAATGCAGGGGATTAACCCCTTAGGTATCACAGTGAGTATAACAAGCATGCTTTACTGCATATATAGACTGATTTTACTGTTGTGGGTTTAGTAACACTTTAAATCGAAGTTCCACCCAAAAGTGGAACTTCCGCTCATCTGTCTCCTTTCCCCCATCCGGTGCTAAATGGCACCTTTCGGGGGGAGGACGGAGCGGTTAACTGTTTTTTTGATAGGTTCCTTGTCCCCACTTCTGCTGGACCTCACCGCGGCAAGGTACGTAAGAAATCCGGCTCCCTCCTTCTGTCATCGCCGGGCCAGTAAGAGAGCACACCACGCTTCCTGCATGCGCAGTAGGGACCTGGCCGTGAAGCCGCCTGTTCCCTGGAATCATCAGCTGCAGTACAGACATCACTGGACTCCAGGACAGATAAGTGTCCTAATATTAAAAGCCAGCAGCTACAGTATGTGTAGCTGCTGGCTTTTCATTTTTGCAGGGGGGGACAGAACTCCACTTTTAGTGTTTTGTTTTACCTATTGTAGAAGTGCAAAAAAAAAGTGTTGTCTGCCTGTGCTTATCCAGTCTTATCAGTTACAATAAAACTGGTCCAACCACTCTTCAAGTACCACCACTGCACCAAAAGTAACCTAAATGTGCAACAGCTGCTACTAAATGAAATAAATATAAATAAGCATTTACAACTAAAGTAAATAGTAGCACTAAACAGTATAAATAAACGAGTGACAGGTGATAATGATCAACACTAAAAACATAAACAAATAATAATAAAGTTTGTGCAACAATAGTCCATAAATGAGACTGGATTGTCTCAAACAAGGAAAGCTGAATATATCCTGATGTGAGATCTTCAAAACTTTCACCACACCGCGTGCACTGACTTTCCACTCCCCTTTGGTTAAAAACTCACCAAATGACGATGACTTGCACTCTCATGCTCGGCATGGGTTTATTTATACTGTTTAGCACTACTATTTACTTTAGTTTACACTGTAAATGCTTATTTTTATTATCAGTTACAACGTTACCAGTTATTGCTGAGGTTCACACAACCCCCTTGCCTCTTCGTTATGGACAAGAGACAAAGCTGCTTCTCCACAAATACAAGTGAGCATTGTCACTTTTAGGACAGGAGGCGTTACTGGCCTAATCACCATAAAGGAATGGATTTTTAGTACGGTTTTTCCCCCAGATAAAAAAAAAAAAAAAAGGGAGGCTTCCTAATGCCATGGCCTGATGGGGGCTACCAGGGAAACACACAAGGTTTTCTAATCTGATCGTTCAGATGTGTAAAACTGGGTATGCACGTATCAAAATTTGGCCAGTTCAGCAGGAACCAGCCAAATTTCGATCTGTTTGTAGCCCCCTGTGTTTAACAGAAGCTGATCATTAGACTAGCTAGCACAGCAGGGAGCGGTCCATGTATCTACCATGGATCTAAGGCTTGCCAGTTCCTAAATGTCTTGCAGGACAATTTCATGGGTCAGATGGTAGACGCACCAACTAGAAACAAGGCGTTACTAGATCTACTGATTACGGATGTGGAAATAGGGGGGAATTTAGGAAACAGCGATCACAGGTCAATTGGCTTCAGTATAAAAATCACACAAATAGGAAAACACAAGGGGAACACAAAGACACTGAATTTCAAAAGAGCCAACTTCCCTAAACTACGAACCTTGCTAGAAGATATATATTGGGATAAAATCTTAGAAACAAAGAACACAGAGGAGAGATGGGTTTTCTTTAAGAGCATATTAAATAAGGGCATTAGCCAGTGCATCCCATTGGGAAATAAACTTAAAAGAGTGAACAAAAGTCTTGGATGGCTTAACTCTAATGTAAAAATGCATATAAAAGCAAAGGAGAAGGCCTTCAAAAAAATACAAGGCTGAGGGATCACCATGAGCATTCAGACTTTACAAAGAATGCCACAAGATATGTAAGGGTGCAATTAGGGTGGCTAAGATAGAACACAAAAGGCAGGAGAGGATGGGGCGGAGCGTCGCCATGTAGGAGCGCTCCGTAGGAGGCCTGGCGCCACTGCTCCCCCCGCATATCCGCTCAAACAGAGAGGAGGAGGCTGGGAAGCCGCAAAGACAGCGGCACAGTGAGATGTTACCGGCGCGGCCCGGAGCGTGATAGAGAGGGGTAGCCGCTCGTCCCTGGCTGCCGCTGGGATAAAACCACAACACCGTCGCCGACACTGATATCTGGAGCTTGGAGCTCTGAAGCAACGGACAGGGAAGAAACCAGGAATGGCCCTGGAGGCACAGGTCGGCTCAATAATAACAAGGTAACGCTGCAGCTGGAGGGGGGTGAGCCAGCACGGGGATACACTGGAATAGGAGCAGGAAGAGGTGAGAGATGATGAGAGCTCTGCATATGCCGATATCCCCTCTTGTGTCCCCCCGGCTCCTCTTTTGAAGTGTCTATGAAAGCAGCTGGAAAACAGGGTAAGAACTTAAACTTTATTCTCTATATACACTCCCTGGAAAATTAACCCTGCTATACACTGCTGAGATACCTGGATTTATGATATATATTAAAGGCTGAAGGAATAATCTCAAGAACAATAATGAATAGATGAGATGTGTCTGAGGTGCACTTGCCTGTATACAGATGCCCTGGGCAGATGAACTGCTTACCTATTTACTCAGTGTGAGCACCTGTGTTTATCTATATCCACCCCTCTTGGTTCTCTGCGACTTTTTAAGGTAGAGGAGGAACTGAAGAAGGGGGAAGCAGAAGCAGACTAAGTCACATATATAAATCTCAAGGAGAACTGACTTGGCTTCGTGTCTAGAAGAATAGTTTGAGTGGAAAATAAAAACCTCAACTTTAAATGACAATCTCTGCAACAGTATTAACCCTCTGAGATGCATGTAGTAGACCGCAGTTGATCTGAGCAGACGGTCCTGTTGTTTTCGCTCTCTCTTTCTTCTTTTAACGTGGGGACCCTCTCTGACCCCTTTGACGTCCAAAGGCTAAAAGGCCCCAAGTATTTGGCAGAGGTACCGGCTACCCGTGGCTACTTGGACCATATAAGTGAACATTTGGCATAGGGACAGTAGGGTAGAGAGGCAGGGGCAAGATCAGCTCAAGAAGAAACGCACATCCTAAGCCTGGGTCTGGCGGTTAAAACTTATTTATCTCTCCGACAAACAGGGTATAAAAGGGGCCAGATAGTGGTCCTGCGGTATTCCTGGGAGGTGAACATCCCCGCCCAGACCTGACGTGTAGGGTTGGTGGCGGACAAAGCTTCTACGCAGGACCCCCCCATAGACCCAAGTAGACCTGGGGGATCCCCTGTGGAATCAATACAAGAGCCTATGCGTGAGCGGATGCAAGTGACTTGCCCACTTGTATAGGAGGGCTAAGAGAGGGAACTGAGGGAGTTGGCTCCCGACTCCGCCAAGGAGTAACCTGTGTACAATCACTAGCTCTTACACCTAGGCTCGCACTAATCTTTCGGGGCAGGGTGGAGTATTCCGAGGCCCGTGGAGATGAGGGGGAAGGCAACTAAAGGTAGTAAAGGAACTGTAACCGCACCAAGCCCAGGTGGGATTCAGCGATACATGTCAACTGAAGCTAGCATGTTGGAAGAACCTCAAGGGAGCCCCAGATTAGGAGTACCCTCACGTTCAGGAATAAACAAACAGAAAGGGGCATCAGAAGAGAATAGAAGTAAAAACGTAAGAGCAAGGACCAGCGGAAGCCAGCAGGTGTACGGTTCTGAGATACAGGAAGGCCCCTATGGGAGAACTGAGGAGGAAGATACCACAGGGGGGGAACAAACCACCACGGCAGCTCACACAGGAGGAGGTCCCAGATTAGAGAAATGCTTGCTGAATTGCTATTGAAACTGGAGACCTCCCTTAAAAAAGAGATTGCGACCGTAAGGGTAGACATCGGGCATGTATTGAAAAGGGTGGAGGAGACGGAGGACAGACTGGAAGAACATGAGCGGAGGCTAGATGGTATGAGTACGCAAATAAGAGATCTGCAAAGAGCAAATAGAAGTCTTCTCTATAAATTAGAAGATCAGGAGAACCGCAGCCGACACAAAAACTTGCGAATCAAGGGTCTCCCAGAGAAATCCGGGAAGGAAGAGCTGGTGCCAGTACTACAGCAACTGCTAAACCCATTGCTGGATAGAGAGGTAACGGCCCCCCTGAAAGTAGATAGAGCCCATAGCTTTGCACGATACCCCAGAAATACATCAGAGAACCCAAGAGATGTGATAGTGAAGTTCCACTAGGAGGATGAAAACGTTAAAATTTTGGGAAAACTGCGAAATCAACCAGGCCTAAGCTTTGAAGGGGCAGAGATACAGGTTTACTCAGACTTATCTGCAGAGACCCTCACAAGAAGGAGGCTGCTGAAGCCGCTGACAGGCATACTGAAAACGACAGAAATATATCAATGGGGGTTCCCGGCTTGCTTAATTGGAAAAAGGAATGGACGAACGGCAGTGCTTAGATTCCCAGAAGACCTCAAGGACTTTTGCTGCAAGCTAGACATTGCCCCTCCACGTATCCCTGGCTGGGGCACGGAGGAGACTGTAACCCCAGCGCGAGATATAGTATGGCGGAGGGAGGGTAGGGGCACAACGGTTAATGTAAGCTAGTACCCACAGGTATAGTTAAGGGAAGAAGGATAGTGCCGACATGAGCGGGGAGGGAGGAGGGTGCTGGGGCGATACGGGGAATCCTCACGACATGAGCCCTATGGGGAATATGGGTGCAGGGTGACATCTGATTGAGGGTGGCCACCTGACCCATATTTTGAACAGAGGAGATCTGTTCTGTTTTTTTTTTTTTTTCCTTCCGCTCTCTCTTTCCTGCTATGCCGCATGGGATTGGCCGGACGCTTCTTCCAGTAATAAAAAAATGGGAGTAATAAATTTTGTTACCTACAACATGAGGGGGCTGAATACAGAAAAAAAAAAAAAAGGTATAAAATCAATCAGGAGCTGCAGCTCCTGGGCGCAAACGTGGTGTTTCTGCAAGAGACCTATGTAACGCACTCAAGTAGGGGACTAACATCATATTTGTTCCCAAAGTGGCTCTATGGAGACGCTAGCTCAGTACATTCAGGGGGAGTAGCTATAGGGTTCGATAGAACAATAACGTTTGAAGAAGAGGAGCGACTGGCCGATCCTAGGGGCAGGTTCTTGTTTGTGAAAGGGAAAATGTTTGAGACGTGGATTACATTGGTGAACATCTATGCCCCTAATAGAAACCCGGAGAACTTCTTAAAAGAGAATTTTGACGAAACTAGAATCTTTCAAAAAAAGGGAAACTAATAGTTGCAGGAGATTTGAACCTGTGTATGGACCCTGAGGTGGACACATCAAGGGGCAGGTTAAGATCGGGTACACAGGGAGGGACATTTAAAAAAATGTTAAAACGCCTGCAATTAATAGATGCATGGAGGATAAGCCACTTAAAAGATTGAGACTACACTTTCTTCTCCCCTGTTCACAAATCATTCTCGAGGCTAGACTACATTTTAATAGAACATCAGTTGGTCCCTTTTTTGAAGGCAGCAGAAATAAAGGCTATTACCCTATCCGATCACGCACCGGTGAAAATCCAAGTAGAGATCGCCGGTGTGGATCGGCCTAGGATAAGCTGGAAACTTAACGACTCCCTCATACAGGATCCAGACGTAGTTGTGAAAATAGAGCAGGAATTAAAAAGTTACTTCAAGATCAATGATACAGAGGCTATATCCAGGTCCACTCTCTGGGAAGCACACAAAACCTATATAAGAGGGATTTGGATTGCTATTGGAACAAGGAAAAAAAAAGAGAGGAGGGGAAAAGTTGACACGATTATATAGGGAGATTCAGGAAGCAGAACAGAGTACAAGACCCAGGGGGCTCCCAGAAAAGCGCAAGCTAATTAAGAAAAGAAGAGACCTGAATGAGTTACTGGAGAAGGAAAGGAGGTGTGTTTTTGACATGATAAACAGAGTGTATCGAGAAGGGAATAAACCAGGAAAGTGGATGGCTAGAAGGATTAGGGAAAAAAAGGATAGGACTTTTATACCTAAAATAAGAGATGAAGAGGGGAACCTAGAATTTTCTACTCCAAAAATTGCTAGAATATTCCACTCTTATTACAGTGCCCTTTACAAGGTAGGCCGGAGAGAGAGAGTGAGTGATAACAAGAAGGAAAGGATAATGGAGTACCTTCGGGGACTAGACCTTCCCAGGGCAGAGAGGGATATGGTTGAACGTCTTGATGCTCCCATATCCCAAGAGGAGGTAGAAAAGGCGATAAAGAACACTGCCCTGGGAAAGAGCCCGGGCCCCGACGGATACTCCGCAGCATACTATAAAAAATTTTCTGAAATACTTGCACCCAAATTGTGTGATTATTTGAATGCCCTCGGGGAGAACGAAGAGTTCAGAGAAGAATCATATTTGGCGTACATTACCCTTATTCTGAAAGAAGGAAAGGATCCAACCTCCCCCGGAAGCTATAGACCAATCTCGCTCCTAAATGTAGATACAAAAATCTTTGCTAGAATACTCGCAGATAGGCTGAAAATTGGATTAAAACAATGGATACACAATGACCAGGTGGGATTTGTCCCAGGTAGGGAGGGAGAAGATAATTCCCTGAAAACATTTCTTCTCATGCAGGAAGCAATTAGGAGCAATATCCCAGCAGCCCTGCTATCAATCGATGCCGAAAAGGCATTCGATAGAGTGGATTGGGGATTTATGACGGAAACCCTGAAACATCTAGGACTAGGAGAGAGGATGATGAGATGGATCCTCTCATTATATAGGCATCCCAAGGCGAGGATTAGAGTAAATGGGACCCTGTCTTGTCCCCTTGAACTCTTTAACGGGACAAGACAGGGTTGCCCTCTCTCCCCAATTTTGTTTATCTTATCCCTAGAGCCACTCCTAGCGGCCTTCCATAGAAGACATTCAGGGAATCAAGGTTGGATCGAAGGAATACAAGATAGCCGCATTTGCTGACGATTTGCTATGCTTCATTTCTTGTCCTAGAACGACAATCCCCATGGTGCTCAAGGAATTTGAGCGCTATGGGGGCTTGACAAACTTTAAAATAAACATGAGTAAGTCAGAGCTCCTAAATATAACAATCCCAAAGCGAGAGCAGAGAGCACTTCAAGCTGGGCTCCCATTTGTATGGTGTGAGAGGGAACTGGTTTATCTAGGTACAAAAATATCATCCTCACCGGGAGACTTGTTTGCCGCTAACTATATACCCCTACTTAACAAAACTAAAGACCTACTAGGTAGGATGAGATATAAAGCCCTGTCATGGATCGGCAGGATAAATGCGATTAAAATGTTTGTGCTGCCCATGTTAATATACACCTTTCAAATGGTTCCAATAGAGATCCCCCCTATATTTTTTGTTAAACTGCAGTCTTTAATTTTGAGATTTATATGGGCACGTAGGCACCCTAGGGTAGCATATGACACTTTGACGAAGGATAAAAAATTGGGAGGGCTAGGCGCACCGGATTTTAAAAAATATTACCAGTCGGTTGTGATTTCCAGGATAATTGACTGGTTACACAATAAACAGGAGAAACGTTGGGTGAACTTTTTTTGTTCTCGTGGGGGGGGGGGGGGGAATGAGGGGAGAAAAATAGATAAGTAAATATTGGTACCTTCAGTGGATAAAAGGGAAAGAGAAAACCTATTAAAAGTTTTTGTATTAAAGAGATTATAATGTTCTTTAAGCCACAATGATGCGAAAAAGAGAGGGGGTGCAGCGTAAATGACGCAGCTGACTTAAAATCTCTAAAAGCTTGCTGATATGGAAAAAAAAAAAAAAAAAAAAAGATAGAACACGAAAGAATACAGTGGAGGAGAGCAAAAAAAATCCCTAGAAATTCTTTAAGTATGTAAACAGTTCTCATTAGTCTACACTGCCTTAACGGATGTAAAAATGCTGGAAGGGTAATACATACGGTTTAACTGCGTGTAATTTTTGGGACATTGCACAAAAGGGATGAGGGAGGGGGGGTGGTTGTTGGGGTTCCATTTTGTGTATTGTTTATAAAATTGAATAAAAATAATTTTTCAAAAAAAAGTATGTAAACAGTAAAAACAGGGAGGACAGACCATATTGGCCCCATAAAGAAAGGATGGGGTGATGGCGAAGGTATTGAATTTATTCTTCTCCTCAGTCTTCACGAGGGAATCGGGGGGCTTCAGTAACCAAAACTGCAGTGTTTGTCCTTATGATACATCACAGGAAGAACCCTCATAGCTAACAGAGGACAGAATTAGAAATAGACTTGGGAAATTTAACATTAATAAATCACTGGGACCAGATGGCTTGCACCCGAGGGTACTTAGGGAACTCAGTCAAGTAATTGCCAGACCATTGTTCCTAATTTTTACTGACAGTCTGACTGAAATGGTACCAGCTAATTGGAGAAAAGTCAGTGTAGCACCAATATTTAAAACTTGGCCAAAATACATCCCTCGGAATTACAGACCAGTTAGCCTAACATCAATAGTATGCAAGCTCTTGAAGGGATGATAAAGGATTATATACAAGATTTTAGTAATGAAAGCGGTATCATTAGCAGTAATCAGCATGGATTCATGAAGAATCGTTCTTGCCAAACCAATTTATTAACCTTCTATGAGTAGGTGAGCTGCCATCTAGATAAAAGAAGGCCCGTGGACGTGGTGTATCTGGATTTTGCAAAAGCATTTGACACAGTTCCCCATAAATGTTTACTGTACAAAGTAAGGTCCATTGGCATGGACCATAGGGTGAGTACATGGATTGAAAACTGGCTACAAGGGCGAGTTCAGAGGGTGGTGATAAATGGGGAATACTTGGAATGGTTAGGAGTGGGAAGTGGGGTCCCCCAGGGTTCTGTGCTGGGACCAATCCTGCTAAACAGCTCAATCTCTGTATTTGCGTACGGCACTAAGCTAAGCAGGGCAATAACTTCTCCGCAGGATGTGGAAACATTGCAAGAAGATCTGAACAAATTAATGGGGTGGGCAACTATATGGCAAATAAAGTTTACTGTAGAAAAATTTAAAATAATGCAATCTACTCACTAGGGGGTGAACCTCTGGGGGAATCTAGGTTGGAAAAGGACCTGGGGGTCCTAGTAGATGATAGCAGCAGCTTGGCATTGCATGCCATTGCTTGGCCTAACAAAGCAAACAGAATATTGGCATGCATTAAAAAGGGGATTAACTCCAGGGATAAACCAATAATTCTCCCACTCTACAAGACTTTGGTCCAGCCTCAACTGGAGAATGCGGTCCAGTTCTGGGCACCAGTCCTCAGGAAGGATGTACTGGAAATGGAGCGAGTACAAAGAAGGGCAACAAAGCTAAGGGTCTGGAGGATATTAGTTATGAAGAAAGGTTGCGAGCACTGAACTTATTCTCTCTGGAGAAGAGACACTTGAGAGGGGATATGATTTCAGTTTACAGATACAATACTGGTCACCCCACAATAGGGATAAAACTTTTTAGTGGAAGGGAGTTTAATAAACACGTGGTCACTCACTAAAATTAGAAGAAAAGAGGTTTAACCTTAAACTGCGTAGAGGGTTCTTTACTGTAAAAGCGGCAAAGATGTGGAATTCCCTTCCACAGGTGGTGGTTTCAGCAGGGGGGGCATAGATAATTTCAAAAAAATATTAGATAAGCACCTAAACGACAGAAACATACAAGGATATACAATGTAATACTGACATATAAAATCACACACATAGGTTGGACTTGTGTTTTTTCAACCTCACCTACTATGTAATATCGGGGAGAGAAAATGGCTCAATTTGGACATTTTCACTTAGGGGTGTACTCACTTTTGTTGCCAGTGGTTTAGACATTAATGGCTGTGTGTTGAGTTATTTTGAAGGGACAGCAAATTTACACTGTTATACAAGCTATACACACTACTTTACCTTGTAGCAAAGTGTCATTTCTTCAGTTTTGTCACATGAAAAGATAATAAAATATTTACAAAAATGTGAGGGGTGTGTTCACTTTTGAGAGATACTGTATATCTGTAGTGTTTACTTATCTCTCTCCAAAGCCCTAAGTCCTTTACCCGTAGAGTTTTGAATATTTATACACAAAGGAAAAAGAAATACACACTGCAGAAGGAGAATGTCAATTTTCATGGACATTATTTTCCTCTAACTGGATTTCACAATCATTTGCTTGGATTAGCCTCTTATTAATTAGATATCTGAGTTAATTGGAAACATCTCCCTGTGAGATTCAGAATGTAAGGAAAGATGCCGAATTTCAGAGAAAAGCACAGTCATAACAACATATTGCTGATATTATTTTGTACAATGGCATATAATGTCACCGTAACCCACCCCAATATACAAACTATACACTTACAGTTCGCATTCCTGCTTAAAAACTTGTTGCACGGCTTTGTACGCAGAACCATGGTTCTAGTAAGCCGAAAAACCCCTGTTAAGTTACCCAAGCCTAATTCTAATTTAGGAGCCATGTAAAAACACTCTAATCCTGTACTCACGTATTATACTTAACCCATTGCCCTACAATCTTACAGCTGTAGCAAGGTATCAAGCATGACCAATACAATGATAATCTGCTTTGCATGCACACAGAACACATGACCTTACTGCTTTGTATTCATACTCTAACTCGTTCATTGTTCTGCATTGGGACATGACAACTGGTGCATGCATGGTACTGCATTCAGACACCACGCACTGCCCATTGTTTTCAATTCAAATGTACTAATCTTTATTTAATAGCAGAGTGCAAGTGAAATAAATTGGCACAAGCCTCAGTAACCAATGAAATAATACATCCTGCAGTTTTATTTATTTATTTATTTATTTTACAGCACGAGGAGCATTCCTTACATTTAGGCTACATTCACATTTGGCAGCAATTCTGCCTGCAATCTCAAATCGCAGTGCAACCACAAAACACATGTTCAGGTGTAAATCATTTCCAATGGCACCTAAACACTGTGCGGTTTTGCCGTGATTACCGCATAAGTTGTGTGGCAATCGGGTCAAACCACTATGCATGAAGCTTGTCACCCAAAAGAAGTTTCAGCAGCAAAACCGCACTGTGGTTTAGGTGCCATTGAAAATGAATGGAACCCAAACGTGCTTTGCAATTGCAGTGCGATTTGAGATTGCGGGCAGAATTGCAATGTTTGTCTGACATCACAAAAAAAAAAAAATGGCAAATGTGAACGGAGCCTTACCCTTACAGCTGGTTCATACTATAAACAGTCCAGTGCGTTTTTAATCTGCATCAAAAACACACAGGTTTTCCATGCTTTTTTTAATGGCTCTAGTTTACACTAGCGCAGTGCATTCCAGTGCAGTCAACAAAAGTGGAACATGCTGCATTGTTTTGTATGGAACTTATCTGGAATGTGGAAAGTTAAAACATTTCTTGTCCAACTTCATTGAATGGCCTTGTGTCTTGTTAAATGACCCAATACCGAATAGTTTTTCCCTATGCTAGCGTCACCATTCACTGCATCCAATTCGCAATGGTGTGAACCCAGCCTCAAACGTATTTTCACTGGAGAAAGATGCTTAAGAGGTGACATGATTGCAATATACAAATATCTTAATGCAATAGCAGGAGATTTTACCAGGCCCTCTATGAAGCCGGTTCACATATCTCCTCAGCAGGTCCGATGCGTTTTGCACAAAAAAAAAAAAAAAAAAAAAAAAAACAGAACTGGGACGCAACGGACCCCTGCTGTGAGACGGATGCGGTGATAGTGTGAACCCAGCCTAAAAGATTGCAGACATTACTCAAAATTCAGATTCTCCAGTCCCCTTATTAGTTTTTTCCCTTCGCTGGACTCTCTCCAGTTTCAGTGCATTCTTTATGAGGACTGGTGACCACATATGGACAGCATACCAAAGATGTGTCTGAACTACAGTTTTGTAGAGTGGTAGAGTTATAGTTTTACTTTGGAATAAATACCCTTTTTAACGAATAAATAATGATATTTGAAGCGCTTCACAATGTGCATGATAATGAATATATAAGAATAAATATAAATATAAATAGTCAAATAAATCCAGCGGTGAGTAAAAATTCCTAAAAAATCCAGCAATCAAAATAGTGTAAAATTATAAAAAATTAGTGACACCAAATGTGTAAAAAAATTCACATAAAAAATCCACATAAAAATAAATATATAGGGGATGTATTCAGAAGGTTCAATTATACAGGTGTAGAATCCTGATTGGTATAGAGCTTTTGATCACTAGCAAAGCTGTTTAAAAACACTTGCTTAATCAAGGTGCTCATTGACCTTCATAGTAACAATATGCTTTTTGCTTCTATTCACAACCAATGTGAGAATCATAAACAGGCAGATAAGAGAAAAAAAACCAATCATTGTGCAATAGTTAGGATACCAAGGTACACAGGCAAACTTCAATCCACTCACGTGTGCCTTATAATGATAAGGCATATACAGGTTTTACTATAGCAGTCAGCCGCCTTAGACAGGAGCAGATTCAGTGCAGTACACTGTGTGATACTGCTGATCTGCACAGAGCGTCCTTGGCTCCTCCCACGCGTTACATCACAGTCACGTGACTTTTTCAAGGATCCTTGATCAAGTCACGTGACTGTGATGTAACGTGTGGGAGGAGCCAAGGACGCTCTGTGCAGATCAGCAGTATCACACAGTGTACTGCACTGAATCTGCTCCTGTCTAAGGCGGCTGACTGCTATAGTAAAACCTGCATATGCCTTATCATTATAAGGCACACGTGAGTGGATTGAAGTTTGCCTGTGTACCTTGGTATCCTAACTATTGCACAATGATTGGTTTTTTTCTCTTATCTGCCTGTTTATGATTCTCACATTGGTTGTGAATAGAAGCAAAAAGCATATTGTTACTATGAAGGTCAATGAGCACCTTGATTAAGCAAGTGTTTTTAAACAGCTTTGCTAGTGATCAAAAGCTCTATACCAATCAGGATTCTACACCTGTATAATTGAACCTTCTGAATACATCCCTATATATTTATTTTTATGTGGATTTTTTATGTGAATTTTACACATTTGGTGTCACTAATTTTTTATAATTTTAAACTATTTTGATTGCTGGATTTTTTAGGAATTTTTACTCACCGCTGGATTTATTTGACTATTTATATTTATATTTATTCTTATATATTCATTTTCATGCACATTGTGAAGCGCTTCAAATATCATTATTTATTCTTTTTAAGTGACTCTGAAAACACTCTCTTTTGATAGCAGCCTCACTTGGTTTTATGTGTAATTATCAGCTATTTAGCATCACAGCGCTTTGTGTTTTATATATATTTTTTCCTTTTTAACGAATGCCAACAGTTCACTGGCCATGTCTGCTGCAGCTGGACATTGCATGATCTTGCTGAGTCTGTCATCTACTAGAAACCCCAGGTCCTTTTCCATCATCGATATACCCAGAGGTTCATTCCCTAGTGTGTAACTTGTATTCGTGTTTTTAGCTCCTAAATGCATTACTTCACACTTTCCCACATTGGAATTCAGTTGCCATGTAGCTGCTTACCTCTCTAACACATTCTAAATGCAAAAATTGTGGTGTGAACCGGTCCTTAATGTGAATTGTCCAGTGTGCTGGCCGTCATGGTGAAAATGTTCAGTCCTTAGTCCCCCTCCCATACCACGCACCCACAATCTTCTGGTGCTGCGGAGGTAAATACCAGCCTTGTACCTGCGACAGGCACTCTTTAAGAGTGCCCACTAAGCCCACTCATTCCACCCCCCACCTCTATTCATAGAAGCGGTACTATAGCTTCCATTAATGAAAAGCAAAACTGGCAATGGAGGAGGCGGACACTTCATTCATCTGCCTGTCCTCCAGTCATAGAGCATTTTTCATTCTTGGAAACTATAGTACAGTTTCTATGAATGAAGGAGGGAGGCGAAAAGGCAAGGCATTGGCGGCACTCCTAATAAGTGCCTGTCACAGGTCCAATGCTGCTATTAACCCCGGCATCACCAGAACATTGCAGGGTATAGGAGGAGGGAAGAAAACTGAAGATTCCCACTATAACAACCAGCACCTGCACAAGGGACACTGCATTAAAGTGTCACCAAATCCACAACATAAAAAACAATCAATAAATGCTGTATTACCTACTCAGTCGCTATGGGATTAGTTTTCTGCAAAAAAACCTGGTTGATCCTGCTGTTCTCTATCTCGACCTTCTGTTCATGTTCCCAATTTATATAGGTATTTTGCAGCTGTGGTGACAACTCTGCACATGCTCAGTTTTCAGTGAGTTTTTATGCTGAGCATTTCCTCCCCATCACATCTGAGCAGCCCATGTGACTATAGAGTCACATGTGGGCGTATACACAGTGGTAAATGACAGCCCACTCCCTCCCTCGCCTTGCCCACTAACCAGCTAAACACAATGAGAGTGGGATATAACCATGTAATCCCAACTAAGCTCTTTGCTGCACTCCCAACAGCTTCTGGGGGCCACCCAGTTCCGTCTATGTCCAAAGTATGCATGCCAACATCTCACCGCTCCTCCACGGTATACCCGATGCAGGCAACTCATTACTTATGGACACTTGTGTCTATGGTGCCAGACAGCATAACTACTACCCCTGCTACATTACCTGAAGTACATCCCCATGACTCCGCTCTGCCTGCCTCCCTCTGGGTCCCATTTGCCCGAGTTGCTGAATTCATATGGACTGAGAACAACAGGGTGACCGGGGATTCCATCACTGCTGTGGGTAATCGTTATTGCTCTCCATGATCCCCGGCCATTTCTTTATTAACCTCCTGTCCACCCCTAGCAGAGCTGACCAAGACTGAGAACCCTAATGGAGGTCTTAGTGCCTTAGTTTTTGAACCACATGCTTCTGCTGTGTAACTATAGACTGTACTACAGCGCACTGTGGAACTGTCTGTTTGATGCTAAGTAGGACAGGGGGAACAGCCACTGTTGCTGACACCATCTCTTGTGACCTGTATGCAGCTCTGAAGGGTGGCCAATGTCTCCTACAAGTTTATTTTTGTTTTACACCTCTGGCCAGAAATGGGGAATCCTAACGTTGATTTTGTTAATGAAAAAGTGATGAATCTCTGCCCATACTTAGGTAGGCTGGGGTGAGGGAAAGGGGGAGGGGGTTGTTAGACACTGAGAGATGGCCACTCAGGTCTCTGCCTTGACTTCTGCTGACAGCCTCCTGTCTGATTGATGAGAGGGGGCTGGCTGGGACTCTGAAGGGGCGTGCCCTGGTGGAGTTCCGGCGGAGTCTACCCAGGAACAATTTGAGGCAAAGAGAACGGTACTACCAAGACATTGCTATTGGGAGACAAAGACGCACAAGTGGTAAACTATACTGTGCTGGAGACCTACCTAGTAGGTGAGGTCTTCTACCTGGCAACCTACATAACACCTGAGCCCCAATACTCGAGAGGAGGATCTCAGGGATCTCACTCGGCATAGCTGCCCTCCCTACACCACCGGTTACTCCTCTTTAGATACATTGGCACCCCCCGGGTGAGCCTAGGTCTTCCCTGCCCCGATATTGGGATTGTGGAGTGACCCATGCTGGTTACACCCCTGAACTACAAATATGCTGGAGAGGTTGTATTCTTCTACTGTTTGGGTTATATTTATATTACATGCCGTTGCTGTTTGCTGCCGGGCCAGGTGGGTAGGGGCCACTCCTGTTAGGTTGGTGCACTTCCAACGCTGACGTGGGTTGGAGTGCACCATTGGCAATCTTTTGCCATTGTAGCTTCAGGGGCCGTGTCTAATCGCAAGTGTTCCCCTGAACCTACTTGATGGTTTAGCACCTGTGTATCTTTTTCTTGTCTCTAAAATGTTCCCTAAAAGACACATACTTTTGAATGATCTGAAACGCTCGTATGCAGATGTGGCGTTCATCCAGGAAACCCACTTCAGAGACGATAAACTTCCTATGTTGAAAAATAGGTTTTATCCAGTTACCTACCATTCTACTAATAAACTCACTAAATCTAAAAGGTGTATCCATATTTATTATCCAACCAACTTCCCTGGACATGCCACAACACCCTAGCGGACCCTGAGGGCCACTTCATGTTCATCAAAGGGTTGCTCAGGGAGGCCAAAATTACATTTGCCACTATCTATGCCCCTAATGACTGTCAGGACCTTTTTCTCGGCCACACAATAGACTTACTCCTGGAATTTTCCACAGGTCAGTTGATATTAGGAGGAGACGTCAATGTTCCGTTACTTCCTGCTGTAGATACCTCCTCTGGCACGTCCTCCGTTACTCCTGGTATCCAAAAACGAGTAGCGCAATCCCTTCACAAAGCACATCTGGTGCCTACAGCATCCAGGTGAAAAAGATTACTCCTATTCCTTTCCTCACAAAGTCTATACGCGCATAGACTATTTTTTTAATCCCACACAGTTGCATGCTGTACAAAGTTCAGCTATTAACATGATAACATGGTCAGAACACGCACGAATTGAGCTAACGTGCAAACTTTCAGACCTGTCCTCTTGGAGGACTAGATTCTGGAAGTTGAACGAAAGCCTACTGCAGACCCCTGAAGTAGTGGAGGATGTTCAAAAAGAACTGAATATGTACTTTCAGACCAAAAAACAATCTGAACTGTGATGTGGGGATCCTGTGGGAGGCCTACAAGGCAGTTATCAGAGGTAAACTTGATCAAGCATGGATCGAGGCTCAAAAGACAATGCGAGGAGAAACTCTGGTCCCTTCTCAAACGACAGCCACAAAGTGGAGGCCCAACAGAAAAACACGCCCCGGCGCTTGAAAGAGATCGCTTATCCCTTTACAAACAGACGTCAGACTTACTGAGATACCAAGCCAAAGCAGCCATACAAAGATGCCGAAGACTCAATTATGAGTGTGGAGCTAAATGTGGGAGAATGTTGGCCAGATCAATTAAAGAACAAAAATTAGCTTCATATATCCCTCAAATTATTACGCCTCAAGGCCAAAAAGCAGTGCTCCCTAAACAGATTGCCCAGGGCTTTAGAGAATTTTATTCTTCCTTTTACAACTTAGAAGACTACACGGCCTCCTCTCAGCTCCCTCAGCTGACCCCTGAGGTACGACAAGATTTGGAAGCACCAATAACCTTAGACAAACTGCAAGATGCACTTAACATCTCAAAGACAGGCAAAGATCCAGTCCTCAATGGTTTCCCACTACAGTACTACAAGCGATTCCTCCCACTCCTGGGTCCCCACATGGTAGATCTGATCAATGGAATAGGTTACGAAACACTCTTCCCTAGAGATACCTTAAAAGCCCTTGTCACAGTAATCCCTAAAGAGGGTAAAGATCTGACTTGCTGTGGCAGTTATAGACCTATCTCACCCTTGAACTGTAATCTTAAATTGTTTACAAAGATTATTGCCAAGCGAATCACAGAACATTTACAACCACTGATTCACCTTGATCAAGTGGGATTCATTCCAACTAGAGAAGCCTGCGATAACATGCTTAAAAAGTGTTAAACCTTATCCACACAGCACAAGAGACACAGACTCCTTGTATTATAATAGGAACAGACTCTGAAAAAGCATTTGACTGCGTGAACTGGCATTTTATGTTTGCAGTCCTATGTCATATGGGCTTGGGAAAACATATGTTACAATGGAAAGCCAATGGGATTCTATTGGACCCCTTTCCCATTAAGAACGGGACAAGACAGGGGCACCCGCTATCCTCCCTGCTCCTTGCTCTCTCTCTGGAACCCTTTCTTTGTATGATCCGACTGAACCCTGACATCACTGGCGTTCAGGTAGGGAATATGCGGCATAAAATTTCAAGTTATGCTAATGAATTGCTCTTTTCCCTCACTAACCCGTCGGTATCACTCTCCAACCTTATCCGTGAATTCGATATCTATGGCAAGCTATCTAACTTACGGATCAATTTTGGTAAATCAGAAGCTATGGGGGTGGGGGTCTCCCCTGCGCTACTCAGGACCTTGCAGCTAAGCTTTAAGTTCAAGTGGACAGAGACAGCTCTGACATATCTGGGAACGTATATCTCATCTAACTTATCTCCGGTCTTTGAACGCAACTTCCCCCCCCTCTGACCAGAACCTGTGTCTTGTTGAAGACGTGGAATCAAGGACTACATTCCTGGGTCGGTAGAAGCAATCTTCTAAAGATGTGTATCTTACCTAAGTATTTATATCTTTTTCAAACTCTACCAGTTAAAATAACCTCTCAGTTGTTTAAACCGGTCCACTCCATATTCATCAAATTTATCTGGGCTCACAAACAACCACACACTCCCCGATCGATTTTATCCCAGCCTAAACAATATGGAGGTATTGCCCTTCCTGACGTTCTAAAATATTACCAGGCAGTTCACTTAGGACGTCTAATATATTGTAACCGTCACTCAGCTGGAAGACTCTGGGTACAAACTGAACAAGCTCAAAACTGACATTTTACTCAAAGGAGCGCCTTGGTGCTTTGATAATCTACCACCAACCTTAAAGCTACACCCCCTGATAGGCCCTACAATACGTAGTTGTGCACAAATATTTACAAAGACCTCTCTCTTGACCATAGATTCTCCCCTGATGCCTATTACTGGGAATCCACGTTTTTTCCAGGCCTGAAAGATCATCACTTCTATATCCTACGACGGAGTAGCTGTGTTCAGGCATCGCATTTTTTAGTGGCAAGCTGTTGGCCCTCCATCGCCTCTTTAATGGAGCCCACTTGTGCCTTTCGCTTGCCGTTCTGGAGTGCCCTACAACTCCATCACTTTCTCCACTCTCTAGAGACTCCAGGAAGATTTGGTTGACGACTATCCACATTTGAAGAATACTGCTCAGAGGATGGAGTATTGACACAAGTACTCTCAAAAACATATAGTCAACTGATTTCCCCGCCGAAACATTTACACTTACCCTGGCTGGAGAAATGGGAGAAAGAAATGAACCGTACATTCGCGGTCAGCCATCGACAAAATATTGTTAGGTTCTCGTTGAAATCCTCTATCTGCACTAAGATTCGGGAGACCAATTAAAAAAAAACTGACGCAGTGGTACCATACTCCGCAGATGCTTCAAAAATTTTGTCCTGAGATGCCTGATCGTTGTTGGAGATGCCAGTAGGAGAGAGGTACAATGCTACACATATTTTGTCCCTGTTCGAAAATAGGAGTCATATTGGAGGGAAGTACGGAACATTGTTCAAAAATTCACAGACTACAAAATCCCAAACAACCTAGCTTTCTTCCAATTACATGTTTCGACCATCCCAGCAGAGAAGTATAAAAAAAAATCTAATTTTGCGGCAATTGCTAAAACGCAGCTAAGGCATGTATTCCTCTCAATTGGAAAAACCCATCACCTCCTACTGTCAGATGCTGGCTCCATAAAATGGAAGATCTCACACTTTCAGCACAAAATAAACAAGAAAGATACTCCGAGCTGTGAAGATTATGGAATATGTTTATCCTCTCTGAAGAGGGTCTAAACCTACTTGGCTCATGAAGGTAGAACAGCTGTATACTGCAGAGATACCCGATGGCTTGGCGCTCTTTCCAAACTGGGACGGGACCCCCCCACTTTCCTTGTCCCCACCCGTCCTCTCCTCTTGCCTCTATGCCCTCTTTAAATAAATTGTCCTTTCTTTTCTCCTCTGCAATTTAGAAATTGGAAAACTGTTTAGGTGAGCTCTGGACTCGGTACAAAAGGTCTACCCCTCAGTTGCTACAATACATAGACCATATTCACACAGATTATATGCTGAGAATGTCTTGTCTGATATAATTTACAATCCAGTTTTTTGAATGTAACATTCCACTGTATCAGTAACACTATTGTTTACACATTGTTGCTGAAATAACCCGGACTCAACTTTTGTGGTTTTGTGATTTCAATAAAAATATTTGAAAAACAAAAAAAAAGGGGGAACCAAACTCGCTCAATCAACATTAACTATTTGAAGCCTTATACTGCTAGAATTAGCAAATAGATAGGATGGCAAAATTATATTTACTTTTTTTTTTTTTTGTTTTTTTAAATTTCTTCAGTTGTTTCTTGGTTTCTGCCCTAGACCAAAATGATGTCATGCCATCATGGGCTTTTTCTTTCCTTTCATCTGGAGTGGGAGCAGAGGGCTTTTGTCTGCGAAGCATGCCCTGCTGCCTGCTTGCCTGAGAGGGCAGTTTATTAGATATTCATATTCATGACTCCAGGAGGTGCATGCACAGCAAGCTCTACAGTCAGGGAACACTGAGTGTGCCAGGATTGCAAAGAGTGATGTACTGTGATGGTGACTCCTGTTTTCATGCACGATAAGGACGTCATCATGGTCCAGCCATTTAGGGAGAGCGCAAACCCAGAAGGAAGACTCACTGAAGATGGAAGCAACAGGAACAGTGATAGCTCAGTGCTGGAGGGCTCCATTTCAAAGCCAAGTGTGTCATAATGTGCTAACATGCAATACATACTAGCTCATATTATGGTATAGACCTGCTGGGAACCCATAAAAAAAATTTAAAAAAAAGTTTCATACCACTTTAAATAGCATTTTCAGTTTGTGGTGCTCAGTTACAGTTAAAGAGCAACTCCACTTTTGTTGAGAAAAAAAAAAAAAAACCCATTCCCCTCTGGGTGATCTATGGACATTAAAATGATTTTAACAAACTTTGTTGCAGATTCCTACCTTTTGTTGTTCTGAATACATCCCTGTGTGTTTGTCTGTGTCCATGTGGAAAGTGCATCTAATGGGAGGGGTTTCATAATTATAAATCAGCCGCTGCACTTGCAGGGCCCGCATCCCTTTAGACGTGATTTCCTATTGGAAGTATCTCACCAAAAATGACATTTTTGTTGCAGGAGATTCCGGAATACTGACTTGTATCTTAGTGCAGACTTCTGGGAAAATCAGTGAGCCAATCACAGAAGCAAGAGATTATGTTTCTGGGGGCATTCTGTACACATTCTGTGTACAGAACACCTCTAGGTAGCCATATTGCATTTTAGAGACAATTACAGAGCTACAAATTGAAAGGGAAATTTAATTTTTAATAGCATTCAATTACAATATGACTTGAGTCGCAATTGTATATACTATATATATATATATATATTTTTTTTTTTTTTTGCTATTTTTTTCCCCACAAAAGTGGAGCTACTCTTTACATTCTGCTTTATGGGGCAGGACCTTCGAATGTTTTCTTGATCAACCTGGAACTGGAATCAGAATGCAGTCAGTAAAGTATGAAAAGTTTGCATTCTTGCTGAATGACAATGACTCCCTCAGTAGTGAAACCAAAATTAGCCCTGGAGCTTGAACCTTTGAAAACTAAGACACCAACTGCAGCTACCATATATGCATTTCTATTTGCTCAAACACATGGCCTGTACTACGTCATTCAATGTATAGTTAAAAAAAAAAAAAAAAAACAAAACACACACACAAACTCTGTCCTTTGAGTAAAAAGCAAGTGCATCATATATTGTAACATAAATGTCACATCTTCTGCATGTACACAAACGAAAAAGGACTTTTGAAAAAGAAACACAAAGAACGAAGTCAATACAGCTGAGCCTATAACCGTCAGGCAAAACTAGCTGAGATTTTACAGACAAGACAGGCAGACGATGACGATCCCAACAAAAAAAACTGTGACAGATATAATGACACAGAATAATCATGATCGCAAAAGCAGATGGCTGGATACAGCTATAAACCATTACATACACACACACACACACACACACACACACACACGAGACAAAAATAGTAAGAATCACATACCACGACGTAAGCAAACAAAGTGCTAATTGGATGAACACACCCACACACATAGATGGAAAATATCCTTCACGCACTATCATAGAGCAAAATATTCCTATTCCTTACAAAAAGCGAGAACAGGACCATTCATTATTAAACCAACATACCTTTGGGTTCAAAAAGCATAGACGATATATAACAAAGTGCTTGCCTGGCTCGTAACATCGAGTGGTCCCTGGGACCCAGATGAATGTATTCTGTGCTCTGCTCCATTACATCTATCAGTGCATCCTCCCAACTCATGCTTTCCATAGACACTGTACTGTACTTCCTACATGAATGAGCTATATATATTACATTTTAGGCCCATTAAAAACAAACAAATCTGGGATCACTTCCACAATTATTCTACCAATGTATCTGAAAAACATTAAAATGTCAAGTGTTACTTTGTAAAGCACACTGTGCCACACTCTTCTACTTCCCATTATTTTAAGAATAATACTATTATATAAACCTTTTATTGGTTTGGCTAACAGCAACAACTGCCTTCAGTATAAACAGTGAAGGGCGCAACTGTAGTGCACTAAAAACAAATAAATAATATAAAATAAAAATAACTTTAGTGCAAATAAAAAGTTCATATTTCATCCAACATTGCTGTCGAAAGGAAAAAAAAACAGTGAATCTTCTTATTAGGTGTTCCAATCACCGTGATTATATTGTGCAAATACTGCAAATAAAGTGCTTCACCCGAAGTGATAAGTCAAAGCGCTCACCAGAGTGACCACAATGGCCACAGAGGGACCCTCAGGCATATAAAGGACCAGATGGATATCTCTCATCCAAAGTTCCCTTTAGGATGTTGCAGCATAGGAACGCTGTGCGTAGACACCCAAATCTCAAGCCAATACAGGAATGGATCTATGTATAGAATGCCTCTCATTCAGTCCCTCCACAACATCTGTAAATGGTGGCTCCTCATAAAAAGCCACAGAAAGGCACGGATAGTGTAACAACGTCTTTTTATTATTAAAAGCACACTTACAAATCCATAGGGTAGGATGTAAGGTACAGATGAAAAACGGTCTGCAGCTATGGAGGGAAGCAGAGTCCGGTCCGGCATCTAGCGAGTGTGTATAACACTCGATGTGCGTCCCAGCTGTGTACAGGAACAGAGGACTCGTATCTGTGTGTCGAGCCTCCCTTTCAATATATTTTACGCTCGTGCCCACGTCTTCATTTCCTGCGTGAAATATATTGAAAGGGAGGCCCAGATACTTTAATAGACACCAGTCCAATGCCGAGACATGTGACATCTATCAAAGTACCCGGGCCAGAAGGCGGGACTGTGTGTGACGGCGAGTATCGGGAACATTGGGCATTTCAAATGAAAGCTGTTACATTGGGCAATCCTCTGATAATCCGGCCGACTCTCCTCTTCCTCTCTCTTCCCCAGCACTGGTGAAGCGGCGTTCATGGGCACTGGTGAGGCTGCACTGATAAATGTTTAACAAAAATAAATATTAACAACAACTTTAAGTGTCATTTCATGAGATAGTTTATGAGGGTGTGTTTAGGGGCGGGGTAACATAACCCTTAAGGCCTGGCTAATAGCTGAGGACTTTAAATTTTGAGCCCTGCTCTATTATAAGCTTATTTATAGGTACTAGTGATCAAGCTGAGCTGTGTTTACTGTTTAAGGATAAATTCTCTTTTTTTTTAATAAATGAACATCTTTTTGCAGGTAAAAAAAAAAAAAAAATGTGCATTTGTTTTTTGTTTTTTTAATTGGGAGCCTAGAAAGCATGGCGTTCACGATCAGCAGATCACAGGTGCAATGTATGGTTCCTGCAGACTGTGAGGGTAAGCTGTCTGCTCATACCTCGTATGGGCAGGCAGTTACACAATGACAGAAACCATCAATGAACTACCCAGTGCTCTGGTGGTTAATTAAAAACTACAAAACATCAGACGCAAAGGCTGAGGGTAGTTGTAGTTTTTCCATTCACAGAACTCTATATTTGTGTCAGCAAGTGTCATTAAAAATGCGACAGCGAGTTTCTGGGAGAGGATCCAATGTTACAAGCTCCACCTTAAAACGGGGTGGAACATGTAACATGTTCCCAAAGGTGAAGTAAACATCAATTTTTATCCATGGCTACAACTGTAAAGTAATACACAAAATATTTAAACAAATCAAAAAAAAAAAAAAACCCACACAAACTCTTACTTATTGGGATGCTGGAGTTCTTCATGCCCTTTTAGGGTCCATTTACACTACAATGTGTGTGTGTTGAGTCTACATAAAAACGCAATGACATTTGCATGCTGCACAGCATTTCAAAATGCACTGAAATACTTTATTTTTTAAACTTCAACAGACTGTTTTGACTGTTTGTGTGTGTTGTGGTGCACTTGGTTGTGTTTACATGATTTGCACTGACGTAAGGCATGTTTCAGTGCAGGGCAGAAAACAGCGCAATGCTTTGGTGTGGACTGCTCCCTTTACAGTGTTTATGCGCTGGCATGTGTTGATTGCCATGTGCCCGTGAATCTGGTATGAACAGACCATAAATGTTAAGCAATAATGTACTGTACACAGGAAATCTTTAAAGAAAAATACTGGTCTGGGTAGTATTTATAGGGAGGGTATACTTCTAAATAGTCACAAGAACAGTGTTGCTCTAGGGTTTAAGAATGTATTGTTGTGTTGAGTGTTGTCTCAATTAAGCTGTCACTTCAGCACCATGGATAGCTCTATGTTGGGACAACACACAGCACTATCAGCTGTTTACATATTGAGTATCACTTCTGTCAGCACCACAGACAGCTCCCTTACCTGTATATTTGTTTATGTTAGCACTACTGGAATTGAAAGACTAACCTGTAGCACATGGACTATCTTCAAACTACCAATGATTCCCAACAGTGAAAACTGGCATAGGCCCAATATTGATTTTTAAAAAACCATAACAAAAGTAAAACCACATATAAGTTCTATAAGGACTGCTTTAATGGACTATCCTAGAACTAAGACAAAAAACATGAAAGCATTTAGATCTTTTTGGTCTTCAAATATGTATTCAGTTTGCAGACCTGAAGAAATACACCTTACATTCATACAAAAAAAAATATTTGTTTCCTACTCACAGGACTGTTGATATTTTATCTATGATAAAGGATCTCTGCATATCAAGCTTAAAAATACAAAGATGCCAACTGTATAAAAACTAGCAGAGGACATAGAAGTGTAAACCTGCTATTATCGCTGTCAGGATGCTAAACAGTTTACTGCACATATACTTTTTAACTTTATCAGATGGAACAGTGCAAGGTACTGGATGGTTTTAATAAGGATTACAGATAATTAGCCCATCCACTTACAGAGCATGATGCGTCTGGCTGATTATCTGCAAACATACCTTGAGAAGGATTACTGAATTAAAGATTCTGCTAATCTCAACTGTAAAGTCACTTTTGTGCACTGCAAAGCCGAGGCGTACACATTTAATAACAATACATGGATCCTGAATAGACCAAGTAAAAAAAACAGGTGATCCATGGCTGAAGCCTAGACAAACATCAAGAACATTGCAACCTTGAACAGCAGCAGAAGAGGGGAGGAGAGAACGGCTAACCCATTCCATGCTGGAGGAGGCCTTATCTGCAGTAGAGGACCTAGTAAAAGGCATACCCCTCCAAATGTGCTCTTTTGTTGTGACTCATATGGCTAAAACCGTATGCCAAACTCAAGGATCTGCTTTCACCTCTGACGCTTGCATCTCATTTGGATGCTGCTGGGAATGACTTTGCTGGAAGATGTCAAGGTGTACCCTGCATGGCTCAAGCAGTGTCTGATGGTGTAACCTCACAAGGACAGCAGTGACAATGAAGTTAATAGGCAGGCACATGTATGTAATGTCATGCACCTTTCTCAGGGGTGATGGTTCTTTGGGGGGGGGGGGGGCTCATTTACACTTTCGACTGCCTGTGGATCACGTTTCAGACGATATGTTTCCTATTGTAAACCGTGAATTGCACGCGGTTGACAGATAGTGAGGAGGTGATATGACCCCTCCACACTGCCTGTTTTAACCCTGTAAATACTGCACCAACTAGCCACAATTGCTTGTGGCCAGGGGGCATTTGCGACGCATCCATATTCTCTTGAATGGGTCACGTTTGACAGCGAATGCAAAAAAAAGGGTATACTTTCTGCATGTATACAACCCACTCCAGCCGCTGTACTAGGCTAAGGCTGGGTTCACAGTGCTGTGCGGAGTGGATCACAGCAGGGGTCCGGTTTGTCCCAGTTCTCAGGGACAAATTAGGCCTGAATTTTTGGCTGGATTAAGACCTGAAACGGACCAGAAGATGCACACATGCAAACTGCTCCGCAGCCACCCCGAAGCTGTGTGAAGCGGCTCCATTGAGAGCCAGTCACAGTCTCCTGACATGCAAATTGGATGTGGGGAAACCTGCAGACAATTTGAACTAGTGTGAACACAGCCTTAAAACTGCACCTCAACTCATTTTACTGTAAAGAAATGTCATCAGCGCGCCAAGGATTCTTCGAAAAGGTTGAAAGCTTTATTTTCGTGATCACGTGGTAAACATACGGCAACGTTTTGGAGCCACGCAGAGCCCCTTTGTCAGGCAAGTGAGGTAGCCTGGCGGAGGGGCCCTGCGTATCTCCAAAATGTTTCCGTATGTTTACCATGTGATCACGAAAATAAAGCTTTGGACCTTTTCGAAGAATCCTTGGTGTGCTGATGATATTTCTTCACTTTGATCGTCCACGGTTTACAGCTTACAGCACCCAGCATTACTGAACAGCCATTTTCTTTTATCAAGTAATTTTTATTTTATGTCCAATTTACAAGAAAAACTCAAAAATGCACAAAGCATTCCCATCAAACAACAAAAAAGAAGAAGAGAGACATTTTCTTGAACATGTGCGTGGGGAAATAGGGTTACCACCTCATCCCTTTAAACCCGAACATATTAATTACACAGGTTCTTTGTAATTAAACTCACTTAGTGCTTTACCTGCATTCAATTAGCCACAGAACCTGTGTAATTCATATGTGTTCGGGTTTAAAGGGATGAGGTGGCAACTCTAGTAGATAATCTTGCGTTACAACTCATTTTACCACCCCCCCACGGCTTCAAGTGTGAACAATCTCTCAGGCCTCATTCGAATCAGTGGGGTTTTCCCTACAACAGCATAAGTCAGCCCATTCACTTGAATGGGTTGACCTACATCCCAAAAGAAGCTCCTGCACCTTTTTGAGAGGGGGGGGGGGGGGGGTGTTTGCACATTTCCCGTGCCAATAACAATTAGTGGCACTGCAAGCGTGGCATGCATTTTTCCTGGGATGTGTTGGCATGAACGTGGCCTTAAAGTGCACCGTGGCTTGTTGCGGAGGAGACCACCACACAGATGCCCAGCCCAATGACCTTCTAGTGTCCCTTAAAAAGCAACCTAGAAGCAGAAGGCATGGACAGCACATCCATGCTCAGGAGGGGATGGTGTGAGATATGAGAAGTCAGGATTGTGGTGAGATCACCTGTAGAAGAGGAGCTGTCATGATGTATGACGATCGAGGTGACCTCTATGTCTCATACGCACTGCACCTATCCCTCCTCCTCCGTACTACACACTAAGATCACAATGCAACAAGCAGAGGGGAGCTCCAAGTGTGCTAGTAACAAGTCATGTGCCCCCCTCGTACCTTACCTGAAGTCACTGTACGGGTGTATGATCCAGGCCCCCGCGGATTTCACCCTCTCCTGCTCCCTCTCCACCGCTTTCTGACTGCCGAACATCCGGAGGGAGAACTTGTTGACCCCGGGCTGAAGCATGGCAGACAGCTGGCGCTGCATGAAGCCCGAGCGGGGCTCCCCTTCTCCGGCCTCGCCATCCTCAGTGTCTTTCCCCGGGGAGGACCCCCGCGGAAGTTCGGTGGAGAAGGACACCTTGTGCTCCCGGGGCGGCGCCTCACAAAGCTCCCGCCTGCACTCCCCATTCGGGCTGCCTTTGCCGGTGCCCGGAGTTCCCGCTGAGCTGCATGGGCTGCGGGTGCCCCTCCTCCCCGCCGCCCGGGACTGTTGCTGCTCCTCGGGCGTCGCGGCTGCCTCCACTCCTCTCATCCCCGCAGCGATGGAGCCACCGCTGCCGCCTCCCCGCCCGTCCATGGCAGCGGGGACCTGCGGAGTGAGCAGAGGGAGCGACCGCGGGGCGGGGGCACTCCAGCGGGCGGGTGCTAGAATCACAGCGGGCCAATGGTCAACAAGGTGGGCGGTGAATGACGTGCGCGTCCAATCGAGGCGAGAGGAGCGCATTGCCAAGATGCTCCCTCTGAGTGCAGGTTGGGCTCACTGATATTAGGGTGGGGCAAAGCACAAAGAAGCCAATCAGGAAGAACCTAGCACGACTGTCATATTACACAGATTTGCTGATAGGAGAAAAAATCCGTTCTGGGAGGCGGAGTAACAACGCTTTGAGCAAATGAATTGCAGTCCGGAATTGGAGGACATGAAAATGGGCGTGACGCTGATGGAAAGGAATACAAGGGGCGGGGAAGAGGAGGGGTTCGATAACAAGAATTACATAGGCGGCGCCAGAGCTTAGTGGGCGTGACCTTGAAGGGGCGGTCTGGAGAGCTAGCGGTCACAGTGCTCGCTGTATACTGAGGGCCGAGAGGGGGGCGATCAGCGGCAGAACCGATTTGCTTGGCCTAGATTTTAGGTTGAGACTAATCCCCTGGGTGCATTAGTAATGTTACTTCTTAGGGAGTGCAGGGTTTGGCACATGTTGTTACTACCAGCTTCTCTAATAGGTTCCATGCTGTGAAATCTTCCCTCTACATCCCCTGCCAAAGTTAGTCAACTTTATCCCATTTCTCACTGTACACAGTAATTTACACCATTATGGCTGGCAGGGCCGTCTTTAATATTGACTGGACCCTGGGCAAACATATATTTGCACCCCCCCCCCCCTTTTCCATGCAATTTCGCTCTCCACATGCTTTGAGACATACAATAAATAGCTAGACTCAAAATCAGTTTACTGAATCAGATCAGGCAGCGATTGTGATTGGTTGCCAGAGGTTACAGTGTATCATTACTGCTCACTGACTGGCTCCTAGAGGTTACAGCACATGACTTCTGCTCGTTGATTGGTTGCTAGAGATTACTGTACATCAATACTGCTCACTGATTGATTGCTAGAGATTACTGCACATCTATACCACTCACTAATTGGTTGCTAGAGGTCACTGCACATTATTACTGCTCACTGATTGGTTTCTAGAGATTACTGCATATCCTTCCCACTCAATGATTGGTTGCAAGAGGTTAGTGCAAAGCATTGCTGCTCACTGATTGGTTGCTAAAGATTGTAGCACATCATCTCTTCACTGCCTGCACACCATGGACTGGGAAGGTAGGGGGACCCATCAATAGAAAGAAAACTCTTAGGAATCCTGGGATCAGCATTGCCACTGATTACACCCCCCTCCCCCAGCATTGTGGGGGGGTTGTTGGGATCAGTAACAGTGGTGGGGGGATGGGATTAGTTAGGAGGCAGTACACTGTGGCAAATTCTGAATCATGCAGAGCAAAGCTGGAAATCTTTGGCAAGTATATAGTGGATTTACTCTGAACATCAATGTGAGGGGGAATTTGCACTGGCCACCATGTAACGGGATTTTACGCCACCCACCAATAGAAAAGAGGGATTTCTACACTGACACCAATGTAATTAGAGCATTTACACCAACCACCAATGTAAGGGGAAATATACAATGACCCTCATGGATGTGGGAATTTGCACTGACAACCATGGTCAAGGAGATTTGTACCGACCACCAATGTTAGGTGACACTTCTACACCAACCACCAATGTAAAGGGGGATTTACACTGACCACCAATGTAAAGGGGGATTTACACTGACCACCAGTGTAAGGGCAATTCTGCGCTTACCACCAATGTAAAGGGAAATGTACACTGATCAACAATGTTATGAAGAATTTATACTGACAACCAATATAATTGTGGATTTTACATCAACAGCCAATAAAGGGGAGTTTCTACACTGGCCACCAATGTAAGGGGGATTTACACTGACTGCTAATGTAATAGGAGCATTCATAGTAACAACCAATGTAAAGAGGGATCTACACTAGTGTGAATGAAAGGATTGTACACCAAGCCCCAATGTAATGAGAAGATTTACACTGACCACCAATGTAACCAAGACATATAGTCTGCCTTCACATTTGTGCTGGGGAATACATGCAAAATCACCACAGAAACATGCTGCTCTTTAGCATATACACAACAGTCCCATTATTTGTTAATGACACCCTCATGCATCAGCTGAGATGTGCGTATTCACATGCACCAAAATTCAGGGTGCTGTGACATCATGTCTTTTTGAAGTAGGGTTCCACCTGCAATTTGCTTACCTTTGCAGAACAGGCTGATGTTAGGCTTAATGACTATAGTTGTAGGCAAGACTTTCAAGCATGCTCCTTTCCCCAGTGGGCAGCATTCTGCAGAAGTGATGGTGGATATGACTCCAAGGGGGCATGATATACATATGAATGCTGCCTCTATTTACATAGCAATGCCGCAGTCTGTGACTATTTACATAATAATGCAGCCTCTATTTACATATCAATGCAGGTTTTCTTTATCGTACATCATGGGACACAGAGCCTAAGTAATAGCTTAATGGGTTATGGGCCACCTTCAGGTGTTGACACTGGTATACCCAATACAGGAAGTTCACTCCCCTATATAACCCCTCCTCCTTCCAGGAGTACCTCCGTTTTTTCGCCAGTGTCCAAGGTGTTGGTCACGAGTGAAGATGTGCTCTGAGGAGCTCCAGGAGGGATCCATGCTGGATGTAAAAAACCTCCACAACCAGATCCATCCATGCCACTGAGGCCACAGGATGGTACCCGGGCCTCGCTTAGAAGAATGAGGTTTTGCCTGAAACGCTTCTCTTTGAGGTCTGGACCCTAGGAACCAGGACACTTTTTGGTCATGCTACATCACCTAAAGATTTCCTGAGGGGTGCTATACAGGTACAAAGGAGTGGAACCCCTATAAGGGACCCGGTCTTTGAAGGTTACTAACGCTGCCTGCCGTGATGGGTGAAGTTTGGATCTGTCTGTTTCAGCAGTATCCTGCAACGAGGATAAGGTAAGGGAAGAAGCTTAGGAACTGCAAAGTCCACCTATCCCTTTCTTCCATATGTAAATATTGTAATGCCTTTAATCTCCTCTAGAGGGAGTAAAAATACCTTGTGTATCCCAGCAGCTCTGTGTCCAGCTACAAACAGCAATGTGTGTCCCAGTAGCAGGTGGGGGTTTGTAATTGAACAAATGTTCCTCCCCCCCCCCAATTGGGGAAACTAAGGGACCGGGGGTACAGCATTTTTTTTGTATAAAAGCTGTACTACATCCGCATGTCTGAATATCATTACTTATTTGACAAAATGACAGCACTAAACAAGTTTACAGTATAATCCAACTGCTAGATACAAATCCCCCCTGCCCCCCCCCCCCCCCCAAAAGAAAAAAGGAGCAGTGCGGGGTGGTTTATTAAACATAGGGGTTTAAGCAGCAACCAGAGAGTTGATGTGAATTAAAACATTTCTGTTTTTACCTGCTTTAAAGCAAATAGAAGCCTCTTCAATAGCGGGTGCAGCCTCCTCCTTCGGTCTGCATTCAGACCGAATGCCGTCCCAGCGCGCACTACGGTCATTAAGGAGGGCGGGTCACTGTAGGGGCGTGGCAAAGGCAGGCGGCGCCATGTGCAGGATTCAGCGTTCTCGTGGAACACACGGCGCACGCACTGGGCAATAATCAGGCTCACACCTGAAACCTCTTCATAAAGCCGGCGCTCTTAGGACAAACAGTCTCCATCAGAGCAGCTGAAGAGTAGAGGCTGTCACACAGGACATAGGAGCGCTGGGTCAGGTAAGCGGTGTATCAGGCATTTCCAGTACAGGAAAATACAATTGTTATTCAGCATCAAAAGCTGAATTGTGTGGTAGCAGTTACTACTATTACTCAGCAATAGTATATTTGTCTTAAAAAGTGCCTCTGCTTTTGTTCTTAGCATTATGACTTCCAGATCTACGACAAAGGTACCAAAAATTCCACCTCCAGGCACTGGGAACTCCAGTCATGCCTTCACACTGTCATCCTCTCCATGGATACCAGAAATGGCAAGCCAGGGTGAGTCATTGGAACCTATTGGTGGTGCAACTGCTTCTCACTTCAGCCCCTGTATACGTGACTTAAGATGCATTTCCTCTGCCCTGCATGGCTTAGAAGGAAGATTAGCGGCTTTAATCGCATCTTCCCAAGTGGATAGAAAGCGTGCTAGATCCCCTTCCCCCGCCTCAAACCCTTTACCAAGGGAACAGTGGGCACAGGATGGGGTATTGCCCTCAAGCGATCAAGTAGAAAGACAAGCCGATTATTCCTCTGCAGAGGAAACAGATGAACCTTTTACAACCTCGCAATCTGAGAGATTGATGGTACAAAATCTTACGGAGATGGTTCGTTCTACTTTCATGCTGCCCCTAACAGAGTCAGTTGAAAGTTCGGTCTCTTCCTTGGGTTCTTTAAAACCCTTACAACCTTTTCATGCATTTCCGGTCCATGCATTACTAGAGAAGCTTATTTATGCTGAATGGGGTCACCCGGATAAGCATTTTCTCCCTTCAAAGAGATTTTCAGTTCTCTACCCCATGGAGGAGAAATTCACAAAGAAATGGAAAGTACCAGCAGTTGACGCTGCGATTTCCAACATCAATACAAATTTAACTTGCCCAGTAGACAATGCACAAATGCTTAAAGATCCAACAGATAAAAAGTTAGAATATCTGTTAAAATCCTCTTTTTCCTTGGCAGGTGCCGTTTCTCAGTCTGCAGTCCCTTCAATAGGCATCTGTCAGTCCCAAAAGGATCAGTTCAAAGAGGCCCTTAAAAAGGTTCCAGCACAACAGGCCTGTGAGTTGGCCAAACTACCTAAGGCGCTATGTTTTGCCATAGACGCCATGAAAGACTCTATTCACCAGGTGTCCCGCCTTGCGCTCGTGCTAATACACATGCGTAGGACCCTGTGGTTAAAAAGTTGTTCAGCTGAAGCACCTTGCAAAAAGCTTCTGACTAGTTTCCCCTTTCATGGGAAGCGACTATTTGGGGATGACTTGGATAAGTATATCCAAATGATTTCTAGTGGGAAGAGTACTCTTTTGCCAGTCAAAAGAAAATATAAACGTCTTTCATTTACACAGACTTTTTCTCCTGCGCCAGGCGCATCCGCCTCTGGGCAGTGGCGGCGGCCCCCGCCTTCAGACTCTAGAGGAAAGTCTCAGGGTCAGGTCCAGGCTCAAAAGAAAACCTGGGGCCGGAAATCTGCAAAGCAGAATACTAAAGCCTCAACATGAAGAGGCGTCTCCTCTCACCAAGGTGGGGGGAAGATGTGACGGGAGGGCTCGTGGAACCAAGAATCCCTTGGAAAGGTTGGAAAACCCATGTTTCAGCTCCCCATGCACCTCTTATGTCTAAGTCACCCTGTGCCGACTGAGAAAATATATCTTGGATTACTTAAAATGGGACAGTAATATTTATCCACACTATCTCCCAGGATATATGTAAAGACTATTCTTGGTTTGTTTGATTCTGAATTCAACATGTTAGTTGAGAGAGCTGATCACATTGGCCTCTGTACAATGTAGAAGATGGGCCGACTCCTGCTGGAGCTCCTGCTATTGTGAGAAGGTGTCTTGTGTTTATACTTATGATAATGTATAATCTACTTTGTGAAGCTCGGTGACAAGTCTGACCTGTAGTGAAATCCTGATTAATCATAACAATGCTCAGGAGGGCACGGAGTCACATCGGCTGCTTTAAGGAATTAGTTAATTACCTCATGTTAATTCTGTTTCTGGTTACAGGTGTATTGTTAGAGTAATATGACCAGGAGGGGGGGCCTCCTCTTCTACTGTATGTAAGACTTGTATTTTGGTTCTAATAAAGAGTCCATGTTCAGCAACTAAACAAGTATTGTCTTGTTTTGTGCTTGTGAGCGGTTGGAATATCTGATATATATATTCAGACTGGGAGGAAGCGGTATATGACGAAAGCACTCAAGCGTAGTGTGGGACGTTTCGTTACATTGGTGGCAAGCAGTGGGACGCTTCCTGCAGTCTGGGGCATCCAAACTTCCACCTGGATCCAAGGTCCGGATAGTAGGAGAGGAGAGGTACAGATACCAGCCACCATGGAAGAGGAATTCAGAAGGAGGTTGCAGATACAGCACAGAGGACCAGTATCAGAGCAGGTCCTGATGGGATGGTTTGATTCTATCCGCTGTGAACTCTGGAAGGAAGCGCTAGCCTGTGAGCAGTGACACTAAGGAAAAGTTCTCCCCTCCATCCAGGAAAGGTACTGGTCACAGTATGGATTGTGGGTGCTGTTTTTGGGAGAAAAATCACACAAGGAGCAGACAGCTGAATTAAGCAGGCTGGTCTGGGCAGAGATGCAGCTGGATGAGAGCTACAGAGCCCTCCGGTGGCATGTATCCCAAGCATGCCCTTGGATAGTGGATGACAGCCCAAGGGAAGGCTTTGGCTACGGCGACCTGGGACTGTTGTATGTGAAGCTGACAGGGGACCCTAACTTTGGGAGTGATTTGGAGTGCCGGTTGGATGAAATCATGGATTTCAGAGAAGGGTTACTGAACTTCTCAGAAGTGGACTGGGCACTGGAAGATATAGAGTTTCTGGCCATTCAGGAATGGGAGCTGGAGATCGCCTACAGATGGCTGCTAGACTCTGCTCAGCGCCAGGGCTGGGCTCCCTTTGGCTGGGACTATCAGGAAATACCAGTTGACAACTCTGAAATTCTGGCTGAAGAGTCGGCAATGTGGCAGAGTAACAGTGTGCTTTGCCAACCTGCCCTCACAGCTATGGACGCGGAGGTCTTATGGCGGATGCAGCAAATGCTGACTGACCTTGATGATCCTGTTTCTGCATGGGATGATCTTGGATGGAGGAATGTGCCTGTCCAGCAGCATGCCAGAGAATCGGCAGTGGAAAATCTGAAGATTGCCATCCCCAAAGCTGAAGTGCTGACAACAGGGCAGAGCTCTGCTAACCTCTGCCCAGCACCGATAGCATCTTCTGGGTTCCACGGACAGGAGATGGTAAACCTCTATCCCCAGACACCAGTTGCAGAGACAGGGGACTTGATAGACTTTTCTGCTGAGGAAGAACAACCTGATGAGCCTCCAGCAGAAGAGCTGGTATCGGGGCCAAACTTCTCTGCCCAGCACCAACAGCAGTATCTGTGGAGTTGCAAGGAACTTCCCCAGCTGAAGAGCTGGTCACCGGACAGAGGGTCCAAGACCTCTGCCCCATACCTGTGGCAGTTCTGGAGGCTCAGGGTGAGAAGGTGGCGATCACTTCGCAGCAGCAGATACAGAGGGAGAAGGGAGAGGAGGTGTTCGTTGTCCCTCCTTAATAGTCAGCCAGGGTGGAGAAAGCGGTCTTTCCTCCCCAGCAAAGATCCATGCACCTGGGAGACGGTACCATAGACATGTCGTCCCAGCAGCCAGATGAGGGAATGGAAAAGGAAGCAGCCAGCTTACCCCCCAATGACAGCTACACAGTTTGGGAGTGGAGGAATCCAGCCTCCTGCCCCAGCAGTTAGCCAAAGCGGATGATGTGGAGTCCCCAGCAGGTGCAGGCAACAGGGCAGAGTGCTATCAAACTCTGCCCAGCACTGACAGCAACTATGGAGTTCCAGGGAGCTGAGGCAGTCGGCTCATCTCTCCAGCCACAGATTACAGAATGTATGGACGCAGGACAGAGTATTGCAGACCCATGCTCCACACCCGTGGCAGTTTCAGAGGCCCGAGGTGAGAAGGTGATGGTTCCCCTTTCCCAGTGGATTTCAGAGATGCAGGGAGGAGAAGCAGCCATTTACCCTCCCCAACAAGGGTACGTGCACCTGGGAGACAATACCAGTGAAAGGGAGTTCCAACAGCAGACGGTGCCCCAGAATGATGACACCAACCCAGCTGAAGCACTGGCAACCGGACAGAGAGTCCAAGACCTCTGCCCCACACCTGTGGCAGTTCTGGAGGCCCAGGGTGAGGAGGTGGTGGTCACTCCCGAGCAGCAGATCAGGACCCAAGGAGAGAATGCAATCGGCACCTCACAACTGCAGCTTGATCTGGTGTCGGTGGATGGGCCTGCTGTCTCCCCTAGCATAAACCCAGCAGAAGGGCTGGCAACTGGGCAGGGTACTACCAACCTCTGCCTAGCACCGGCAACAACTACAGAGTTCCAGGGAGCCGGGGCACTCAGCCTCCCTCCCCAACAGTTAGCCGGAGCAGATGGTGTGGGGTTTTTAGCAGAAGGGCTGGCAACAGGGCAGAGTGCTGCTGGCCTCTGCCCTCAACTAACAGAGGACTTATTTCCTGTAAAAGTGGATGGGACTTCAGTCTCCACCTGTATACCCCAGGGATGCTGGGCAGTCGGCCCAGGTGCCCAACAGCATGACGGACTGACTCCAGGGGGAAGGACCAGTCTGCACTACCCCCCGAGCAGCGGGTATGTTCTATGAGAGAGGCAGAGGTTGGCTGGGTGAGTAATGCTCTGTTTGGAACAATTTGTTTGGGGTACTGTGTGGGTACAGACATTAGAGGACTGGAACTATGGACTAACTTCGGAGTCAACCTGTCTGGGGTCTCCTGTGTTAGTCTTCTGCCGAAAGGGGAGAAATGTGACGGCAGGGCCTGTGGAACCAAGAATCCCTTGGAAAGGTTGGGAAACCCATGTTTCAGCTCCACATGCACCTCTTATGTCTAAGTCACCCTGTGCCAGGAGAAAATATATCTTGGATTACTTAAAATGGGACAGTAATATTTATCCACACTATCTCCCAGGATATATGTAAAGACTATTCTTGGTTTGTTTGATTCTGAACTCAACATGTTAGTTGAGAGAGCTGATCACATCGGCCTCTGTACAATGTAGAAGATGGGCCGACTCCTCCTGGAGCTCCTGCTATTGTGAGAAGGTGTCCTGTGTTTATACTTATGATAATGTATAATCTACTGTGTGAAGCTCGGTGACAACAAGTCTGACCTGTAGTGAAATCCTGATTAATCATAACAATGCTCAGGAGGGCACGGAGTCACATCAGCTGCTTTAAAGGATTAGTTAATTAGCTCATGTTAATTCTGTTTCTGGTTACAGGTGTTTTGTTAGAGTAATATGAGCAGGAGGGGGACCTCCTCTTCTACTGTATATAAGACTTGTATTTTGGTTCTAATAAAAAGTCCATGTTCAGCAACTAAACAAGTATTGTCTTGTTTTGTGCTTGTGAGCGGTTGGAATATCTGATATATATATTCAGACTGGGAGGAAGCGGTATATGACGAAAGCACTCAAGCGTAGTGTGGGACGTTTCATTACAGAAGACTTCTGTATTATTCAGAAGTCTGGCAAAGGGAAATCCAGGACAGATGGGTCATCTGCACAGTGTCTCTAGGATACAAACTAGAATTTCGGGAGTTTACACCATCTAATTTTCTCAGATCAAACGCTCCCAAGGATCCAGGGAAAAGGCAATCCCTGTTCCAAGCATTAGACCGTTTGTTGGCTCAGGAGGTGATCATACAGATCCCCAAAGAAGAGCAAGGTTTGGGTTTTTACTCAGACTTGTTTACGGTACCAAAACCAAATGGTGATGTCAGACCCATTTTAGATCTAAGGAATCTAAATCAATTCCTGAAAGTCCGCTCCTTTTGCATGGAGTCGATAAGGTCAGTTCTGTCTATCCTACAAGGAAGAGAACCTCTAGCGTCCATCGACATCAGGGATGCATACCTACATGTCCCTATATTTCCTGCTCATTGGAGGTTTTTGCGATTTGAAGTAGAACAGCAGCACTTTCAGTTTGTAGCTTTGCCCTTCGGGCTAGCTACAACACCCCGGGTATTCACAAAAGTACTGGCCCCACCTCTAGCCAGGTTAAGGGCACAGGGCATAACAGTCCTGGTGTACCTAGACGATCTATCGTTAATAGACCAGACGGTGGCTCGCTTGGAGCAAAGTGTATGCATTACAACCAGTTACCTGAAAAGTCTGGGTTGGATTCTCAGCCTAGAAAAATCTTCCTTAAAATCACTAAGAAAGCTGGAGTATTTGGGCTTAAATATAGACACAGCCCAGAAAAAGGTGTTTCTATCTACGGCAAAGATCAGCTCCGTACAAGAGCTGGTGCGGATGGTCAGGTCGAAAAGAAATCCCTCAATTCGCCTTTGCATGAGGTTGTTAGGAAAGATGGTGGCTTCATTCCAAGCAATTCCCTATGCCAAGTTCCATTCAAGACTGTTGCAAAACAGTATGCTGTCTGCTTGGAACAAAATGATCCAAGCTCTAGTTTTGCCAATGTGGCTGTCCCCAAGAGTGGCCCAAAGTCTCAGTTGGAATCAGAGTCTGCTGAAGGGAAAATCCTTCAGACCAATTATCTGGAAAGTAGTAACAACAGATGCCAGCCTTTCAGGCTTGGGAGCAGTACTAGAGAAGACGACTGTCTAAGGACAGTGGTCAAGAACAGAAAGAGCCTTACCCATCAACATCCTAGAGATTCGGGCAGTGCGTCTGGCTCTGAAAGCCTGGACTTCCAGGTTAAAGAATTGTCCTGTCAGGATCCAATCCGACATTGTCACGGCTGTGGCTTATATCAATCACCAAGGGGGCACCAAGAGTCTCTCAGCTCAGAGAGAGGTGAACCATATTCTAACTTGGGCAGAAAAGAATGTTCCTTGCCTAGTTGCAGTCTTCTTTCCCGGGAGTAGAGAATTGGCAGGCGGACTACTTAAGTCACCAGCAGTTATTGCCAGGGGAATGGTCTCTTCACCCAGACGTTTTTCTGGCTCTCTGACAAAGATGGGGGACTCCGGACGTAGATCTAGCGTCCAGGTTCAACATGAAGTTAGTCAACTTTGTGTCCAGGACAAAGGATTCTCTCGCATGTGGAACAGATGCGTTGGTGACCCCGTGGGATCAGTTCTCATTGATTTATGCATCCCCCCCCATTCAGTTGCTGCCACAACTTCTTTGCAGGATCAAGCTGGAAAGAAGACCGGTAATTCTGGTAGCACCAGCATGGCCCAGAAGGTCATGGTACACAGAAATCATAAAGATGGCAGTGGAGGGTCCATGGTCCCTCCCACTAAGGCCAGACCTGCTCTCACAGGGGCCGATATTCCATCCTTCCTTACGGTCTCTAAATTTAATGGGCTGGCTATTGAAACCCACATTCTGAAGGAACGTGGGCTTTCCGGGTCAGTTATCTCTACTTTGATTAATGCAAGGAAGCCAGCGTCCAGAGCTATATATTATAGAGTCTGGAAGGCTTATGTTTCCTGGTGTGAATCCAAGGGTTGGCACCCTCAGAGATATATCATAGGCAGAATTCTTGCCTTTCTACAATTAGTCGTAGAGATGAAGTTGGCCTTGAGTACTATTAAGTCTCAGCCTTCAATTTTATTTCAAAGACCGCTTGCTACGCATTCTTTAGTCCGGGGTTTTATGCAAGGGGTGATGCGGATTAATCCGCCAGTTAAATCACCTTTAAGCCCTTGGGATTTAAATTTAGCTTTGTCAGTGTTACAAAAACAGCCATTTGAACTGATACATATTCCCTTAGGCCCCTTTCACACGATCGGACCGTTCAGGTCCGCCTGTCAGTTTTGACGGCGGACCTGAATGAGCGCTCCATGTTAGCCTATGGAGCGACGGATGTCAGCGGAGACATGTCCGCTGACATCCGACCCCGTCCGATCCGCTAAAAGCAGAGGGATGGAACTACGTCCAGATCCGTCGCTATCGGATCGGGTGAGATCTGACGAAAACGAACATCCTATCCATTTTCATCCGATCCCTCCAAAGGCAGCAGCGGCGCCTGACAAGCCCCTCCCCGCTCAGTGAGCAGAGAGGGACCTGTCATCCGCCGGCTCAGCGGAGATCAACGGACTGATCTCCCGCTGAGCCGGCGGACCGAGGCGGGCTCCGTGGAAACATAGTCCGCCTCGTCCTTCTGACAAGGAAGCTGGTATTTTTAGTTGCTATATCCTCAGCAAGGAGGGTTTTGGAATTGGCTGCTCTTTCTTGTAAAGAGCCATATTTGATTTTTCACGAGGACAGAGTGGTGTTATGCCCTCATCCAGGTTTTTTGCCAAAAGTAGCTTCAGGTTTTCACTTGAACCAAGATATTGTCCTGCCATTGTTTTTTCTAAAACCATGTTCCAGGGAAGAAAAGTCACTACATTGTCTTGATGTGGTGAGAGCAGTGAAAATCTATTTAAAAACAACTGCTCAGATTCGTAAGACTGATGTCTTATTTATTCTGCCAGAGGGTCCTAAGAAAGGACAGGCAGCGTCGAAATCCAAGGTCGCTAAGTGGATTCGACAAGCTATAATTCAAGCTTATGATTTAAAGGGTCAAATTCTCCCGTTTCAGGTTAAGGCGCACTCTACCAGGTCGGTTAGTGCTTCTTGGGCAGTGCGTCACCAGGCCTCCATGGCTCAGATCGGCAAGGCCGCAACTTGGTCTTTAGTACATACATTCACAAAATTTTATCAAGTGGATGTAAGGAGGTATGAGGATATCGACTTCGGGCGCAGTGTGCTGCAGGCAGTAGTATAAGTCCTCAGGTTTGGGGGTGCCCTACGAGTTGCCTCTCCCTCCTCTCAAATAGCATTGCTATGGAACGTCCTATTAAAGTGGAGGTCCACCACAAAAAAAAAAAAATGCACCAAAAAATCCCTAAAAAATTGGAGGAAAGAAAAAAAAAAAATTTTTAAACTCACCTGAAATGGCTGTTGCTAGGCAGTCTTCCTAATCTGCCTCTTCCTACGCTGCGGTGATGTTCTGTCTTCTCCTCCCCGCGTTGTCTTCTGGGGAATGGGGCGCGGTGGGGAATGGGAACTGTGTGTGTCCCACAACACATCGCGTCCCATTCACAAAGAGCTGCGCGACTTGCGCATGCGCAGTAGGAAACAGGCAGTGAAGCCGTAAGGCTCCACTGCCTGTTTCCCTTAGTTAGGATGGCAGTGCCGGGACCCGAGAGCCAAGGGACGGGTTGGCCTCGGGCGGCCGACATCGCGGGCACCCAGGACAGGTAAGTGTACTTATTTCAAGTCAGCAGCTACAGTGTTTGTAGCTGCTGACTGTGACAAACCTAGCCGGAAAAGAGGCTTTTGGAGGGGACTGAATGCCAGCCTCCTGCAAACCAATGTTCTATTATGTTTGTCTGCCTTGGATCACAGGATGTGTATTGCATTGGAGGGTTTGTGTTTGTCTGCCTTGGATCACAGGATGTGTATTGCATTGGAGGGAGGGGGGATTCTTCCAACAGCTCTCCCTGCTAACACTGTGTACTGATGAGACGTTAAACACACCTGACCTGTGTGTCCATTGTCATTGGACAGTTTAACCCGCCCTCTTTTCCAAGGGTGGGGGGAAAGAGTCTCTGAGTTTTGTTTATCTGTTGTGTCCATGTGTTATAATAAAGGAGTTGATTCCTGCTTGGAACCTGAAGACAGAGCCGTGTCTCGTTTTTGGGGTGGATTATTTGTATGGGTTCCTTGTTCGGCTGATTGGAGTGTTCGGTAGCTGCCTGTGTGTTTGGGTATGAAATGTCCTAAACGACTTTAACCCCTTTCATACTCGGGGTGTCGTTACACTGGTGGCAAGCAGCGGGATCATTCCCACAGCCCAGAAGGACAGCTACAACCGGAGACCGGCCAACAACCGTAAGAAGAGGGACATTATCGAAGAACTAGTCGAAATGGATAGAGCGGAAAGACCCAGCATAACCGAAAGACCCAGCATAACAGACAGGACACCCGAAGAGGCAAGTTTTGATCGGGCTGTTAAAATAAGACTGGCACATTATGGCCCTAACCCTACAGCGGAGATCATAGACCAAGTTATAGCGGCTGTGGATGCAAATTGGCTACAGAAAAGAGGTGCTGCAGCAGCGGGAGTCACAACAGCACCTACTGAAAGGAGAAAGGTACATTTTGCTGCTTTTAAAAATTTCATTGAAGCAGAAGCGGAGATTGATGGGTACCTTGCCGATTTTGAACGGCAATGTGCCCTACACCGGGTGCCCACAGAGGAATGCGTTACCATCTTGTCTGGGAAATTGTCCGGCCGGGCCAGTGAAGCGTTCAGGGCCATCCCAGACAAAGATATTATGAACTATGGGCTGGTAAAAGAAGCACTTTTGGACAGGTATGCCGTCACACCAGAAGCATACCGGAGGCGGTTCCGAGAGACGAGCAAGCAGACTGGAGACTCATATGCCGAGTGGGCATGCTGCCTACACCGCACGGCATCCCACTGGGTCGCGGGATGCCAAGCAGTATCTGGGGAAGAGGTGCTGCAGCTGTTCCTGCTGGAGCACTTCTTTGACAAGCTGTTCCCAGAAGTCAGAGAGTGGGTCCGGGACCGAAAACCTTGCACCTTGTCTGAAGCAGCTCGCCTGGCGGACGAATACACAGACGCCCGCAAACTGGATAACCATGTGGTCAAGACAACAGCTCGGGTGGATTATCGATCAGCAGCACCCCCTCCAGCTGGTGCCTACAAACCACAGTTGTACCGCCCTACAGCACCACCTCCAGTGGCCACTTATTCTCGGCAGCCCAGGTTCAACTCCCAAGACTACTCACAACCCCTCAGGTGTTTCGGGTGTAAACAGCTAGGGCACAAAAAGCCAGACTGTCCGTTGAATCCAGCCAGGCAGTCCCACTCGTGGAGAAAGCCAGCAGGGGGGAATCCCCGCACATCCATGCCTGCGGCTCACTGCATTGAGGAGGAAGAACGTTGGGGCATCCTGCATGAGGCTGATCTAGTACAAGCAGCTAACCAGGACAACCGGCAGCAACACAGGCAGACCGTCCGGGTTAATGGAAAGGTAGCCAATGGCCTACGTGATACTGGTGCCACCATGACCCTACTACGGAAGAACCTCATCCCAGAGAGCCAACACACCGGGGACACTGTAGTCGTAAGGGTAGCGGGAGGCACCGTTTTCCGGCTACCCGTTGCCCGTGTTCACCTGGATTGGGGGGTTGGTTCGGGACACGTGAATGTGGGGGTGATGAAGGATTTGCCAGCGGATGTACTACTGGGGAATGATTTGGGCCCCCTCATTTCTGCTTACGCCCCGATAGGCCCCACTGAAGCCAACCCAGTGACTACCCGTGCCCAGATCCCCAACAGCATGATGGCGTGAGCCCAGTCACCCTGTCTTCTCTCCAGTGGCTGAAAAGACTACCGGGAGAAGGGCCAGTCCAGGCCTCTCCCCAACGGCGGGCGTGTTCTCCGAGAGAGGCAGAGGTCGGGTGGGTAAGTAATGATCTGTTTGGAACAATTTTTGTTTGGGGTACAGTGTGGATACCAGCATTAGAGGACTGGAACTACTGACTAACTTCAGGGTCTCCTCCTGTGTTAGTCTCCTGCCGAAAGGGGAGAAATGTGACAAACCTAGCCAGAAAAGAGGCTTTTGGAGGGGACTGAATTCCAGCCTCCTGCAAACCAATGTTCTATTATGTTTGTCTGCCTTGGATCACAGGATGTGTATTGCATTGGAGGGTTTGTGTTTGTCTGCCTTGGATCACAGGATGTGTATTGCATTGGAGGGAGGGGGGATTCTTCCAACAGCTCTCCCTGCTAACACTGTATACTGATGAGATGTTAAACACACCTGACCTGTGTGTCCATTGTCATTGGACAGTTTAACCCGCCCTCTTTTCCAAGGGTGGGGGGAAAGAGTCTCTGAGTTTTGTTTATCTGTTGTGTCCATGTGTTATAATAAAAGAGTTGATTCCTGCTTGGAACCTGAAGACAGAGCCGTGTCTCGTTTTTGGGGTGGATTATTTGTATGGGTTCCTTGTTCGGCTGATTGGAGCGTTCGGTAGCTGCCTGTGTGTTTGGGTATGAAATGTCCTAAACGACTTTAACCCCTTTCATACTCGGGGTGTCGTTACACTGACTTTTACATTTTTTTTTTCCCGGCCGGAAACCCCCTTTAAGTTATTACTTAGGCTCATGATGTAAGAAAATAGGATTTTTATAACAGCTTACATGTAAAATCCTTTTCTCGGAGTACATCATGGGACACAGAGGTCCCTCCCCTCTTTTATGGGGTTTAAGTATATTGCTTTGGTACAAAAACTGAGGTACTCCTGGAAGGAGGAGGGGTTATATAGGGGAGTCAACTTCCTGTATTGGGTATACCAGTGTCAACACCTGAAGGTGGCCCATAACCCATTAAGTTATTACTTAGGCTCTGTGTCCCATGATGTACTATTAGATTGTAAGCTCTTCTGAGCAGGGCCCTCTTTATCCTCTTGTATTTTATTGTATTATAATTGTATTGTCTCCCTTTTATATTGTAAAGCGCTGCGTAAACTGTTGGCGCTATATAAATCCTGTATAATATAATAATAATATAATAATATAATATAATAATAATAATACTCCAAGAAAAGGATTTTACAGGTAAGCTATTATAAAAATCCTATTATTTACATTGTATACACAGGGTCTGCAGGTGAGTCATCTGTACATGGCAAAAGGGCAAAAAATAATAATATAATAATAATATAATAATATAATATAATAATAATAATACTCCAAGAAAAGGATTTTACAGGTAAGCTATTATAAAAATCCTATTATTTACATGTAAACACAGGGTCTGCAGGTGAGTCATCTGTACATGGCAAAAGGGCAGAGGTGGGCAGCAGCAACAGAACTTTACACTGAGATATCAGGACACAGCACAGGACTAAAACTTCAAGGGATAAGGGAATTTAAACTGGGATAGTTGGCAAGTAGCAAGTAGTACCCAGAGCATCTTCCCCTATTGCCCTGCCTTAAAAACGGTCCTGAGCCATTACCACACATTACAATCTGATTGCACAATCTTTTATGGTGGCTGCACATACATCAATAGATACGTCCATTTATTTTCCAATGATGGGAATATTAGATTTAAAAGATAGGTATAGCAGTAATAAACCCAAAAGCTAAAATGTAATATATAACAGCTTACTAACTCTTAGATGTGGTGACATACAGTGAGGGAAAAAAGTATTTGATCCCCTGCTGATTTTGTACGTTTGCCCACTGACAAAGAAATGATCAGTCTATAATTTTAATGGTAGGTTTATTTTCAACAGTGAGAGACAGCATAACAATAAAAATATCCAGAAACATGCATTTAAAAAAAGAAGTAAAATTTGTTTTGCAGTTTAACCACTTCCCGCCCGACATATAGCAAAATGATGGCCGGAAAGTGGTTCTGTTATCCTGACCGGGTGTCATATGGTGGTGTGGTGTGTTAGTCTGACACACTGCATCTCCGATCTAAGTAAAGAGCCTATGATGTAGGCTCTTTACCACGCAATCACAGCTGATCATAGTGTAAACAGGAAGAGCCATGTATTGGCTTTTCCTCTACTCGCACTGACAGGCGTGAGTAGAGGAGAGCCGATCGTCTGCTCTCCTGTCGGGGGGGGGGGGGGGGGGTCTGCGCTGATATTCAGTTCATTGATTATCAGTGCAGTCCCATCAGGGATGCCCACTCATGACTACAGCGATGCCCACCCATGGCCACCAGGTAAGCCCACTAGAGCCCACCAGGGATGCCAATCAGTGCCCATTAGGGATGGCACTCTGTGCCCATCAGTGATGACTGCCAGTGCCTCCTGATTAGGGATGAGCTGAACACCCCCCGGTTCACCAGAACCTGCGAACGGACCAAAAGTTTGCGTGAACTTTAGAACCACATTAGAGTCTATGGGACTCGAATGTTCAAAATCAAAAGTGCTAATTTTAAAGGCTAATATGCAAGTTATTGTCCTAAAAAGGGTTTTGGGACTTGGGTCCTGCCCCAGGGGACATGTATCAATGCAAAAAAAAAGTTTTAAAAACGGCTGTTTTTTCGGGAGCAGTGATTTTAATGATGCTTAAAGTGAAAAAAAAAGTGAAATATTCCTTTAAATGTCGTACCGGGGGGGTGTCTATAGTATGCATGTAAAGTGGCATGTGTTTCCCGTGCTTAGAACAGTCCCTGCACAAAATGACATTTTTAAAGGAATAAAAGTCATTTAAAACTGCTTGCGGCTTTAATGTAATGTCGGGTCCCGGCAATATGGATGAAAATCAGTGAGACAAACGGCATGGGTACCCCCTACCCCCCAGTCCATTACTAGGCTCTTTGGGTCTTGTATGGATATTAAGGGGAACCCCGCACCCAAGTTAAAAAAAGGAAAGGCGTGGGGCCGCCAGGCTCTATGTACTCTGAACAGCAGTATACAGGCGGTGCAAACAAGACAGGGACTGTAGGTTTGTTGTTAAGTAGAATCTGTTTGTAATTTTGAACTGGTACATTTTTAAAGTGTAGCTCCAGCCAGAAAATCTATTTTTAAGTTTTTTGGAAAACACATGGAAGGGTTATCACCCCTGTAACATTTGTTTTGCTGTCTGTGCACCTCTTCAAAAGATTTCACCTCACTTTCTGTCCCAATGACAAGTGTTTTTTGAAAATTTGGGGTTTTTAGTGAAACAAGGATTAATGATAAAGCATCAGTGAAGAGGAGACACGTTTTTCCCATATTAACTCTTACAGGAGAGAATTTCCCTTCCTAGGGGTAGATTTCATCTCACTTCCTGTTGTCTCCTTCAGTTTGCAAGTAGCGGTCGTTTGTAAGTTGGATGTTTGAAAGTAGGTACCTGCCCTATATACTTTGCAGAAATTGGAGCCTTAGGTGTTGGTGTTGCCACAACACTGTAAGCCCTCACAGTTACTCTTGGTGGGCGCAGGAACGGATCCTGCTGTGAAATACTAGATCAAGAATTGTAATTACATGCCATTGCTGAGCAGGGGCAGAAAAATTGGGCCTTTGGTAGTGGCGGTGTTGCCACAACACTGTAAGCCCTCACAGTTATTCTTGGTGGGCGCAGGAATGGGCCCTGCTGTGAAATATTAGATCAAGTATTGTAATTACATGCCCCTGTTAAACAGGGGCAGAAAAATTGCCACAACACTGCAACCCTTCACAGATGCTATAGTTGGAGCGCAGGAATGAGCCCTGCTGCAAAGTATTGCATCAAAAATTGTAATTATACACCCCTGTTAAACAGGGGCTGAAAAATTGGGCCTTGGGCACTGGTGCACCAACACTGCAACCCCTCACAGATACTATAGTTGGAGCGCAGGAATGAGCCCTGCTGCAAAGTATTGCATCAAAAATTGTAATTACACGCCCCTATTAAAAAGGGGCAGAAAAACTGGGCCTTGGCCACTGGTGGCGGTGCCCAGAACCAAAAATGTTCTTACAAGCTATCAGCATGAAAATTGAGGAGGAAGAGGATTGTGACTCAGCATAACAGGATAGTCACTCAGCATCAGCATAGGCAGTCTTGAAGTGATCTCACATTAAAAAAAAAAATCAAATCGGTTACATCAGCATCAGGTGCTTGGTAGCTGGTGACCCAAGGCTGATTAGTTTTTATGAAGGTCAGCTGATCGACCGATTCGGTGGACAGGCGCACCCTGTGATTGGTTACAAAGCCTCCAGCAGGACTGAATGTGCATTCCGAAAGAACGCTGGATGCAGGACAGGCCAGTAGCTCAATTGTATACTGTGCAAGCTCTGTGCAAGCTCTGGCCAGTGATCCATCCTCAAGACCCAGTAACCCAGAGGATTTTCAGTGGGAAAGGTGTCCAAGTGCTTCCTGCATCTGTTCTTTTCAAACCTCACCACAAAACAAGCATCTTATAATTCACATTGTACCTGTTCAACTTCAGTCGTCAGCATCTTATTTGGACAAAAGCTTCTAATCTGGACCGTGTACACTGAATATTAATCTACTTTTAAATAGTTCTCCAGGAAAGGCAACTCCTTAAGTCTGCTAGTGTTAGGTAAGTAACTAAGTAACCCTGCACCATGTGAATCAGATGCTGGCCATGGTTGCTGGAACCAATCAGACCTTGGGGCTGCGGACTAAAAAATTGTCTGAATGCATCGGTCAGACGGCCACCTTCTCCACTGCTCCTTCTGTGACTAAACGAAGCCTCAGCAACACGTTGTCCAGGAGGACCAGGAAATTGTAACCTCCCAGGCTCTGGAAACGTGTTGCACAAACCTTTCTGCAAGGCCTTCCGAAGATGTTTCATCCTCTGCTCCCTCTTCGATGGCAAGATAAGGTCTGTAACCTTACCCTTGTAACGTGGATCAAGGAGGGTTGCCAGCCAGTAATCATCCCTCCCCTTGATACCACGAATACGAGGATCCTTTCACAGGCTTTGCAGGATGCAGCGTAGGTTTGCTGAGGCATTCGGTCCAGTCCTCTGGGTCACTAAGGACGACATGATCCGCAGCCATCTCCTCCCAGCCACATACAAGTCCATGGGTTTCTTCGGACTGTAAATGATCCCTTGAAGACTGCTGCTGATGCTGAGTGCCAGGCTCCACCTCCATGCTGACACAATCCTCGTCCTCCTCCTCGTTCTCTTCCTGTGTGATCGGCGGGCACGCAGGAACACTGTCTGGATAAAGGGGGCCTTGAGAAGTAAGGAAGTCCTCCTCTTCCTCACTCTGTTCTTTATGTTCCTTAAAAACATAGTATGTATGTGTGTAGTCCCAAAAAATAAATAAATAATAAAGTGCTTCTGTGCTGGTGAAAACAATATTGTGTTGGTATTTTCACTTTGCAAAGGTGATCACAGCATGCGTGCTTTATCCGTGCTCTTATTGTGGCTGCACTCACCGGAACTTCTCCCCCCTCTTGGGGTATGGAGCATTCACAGTATCTGCCACTGTGCAGCACTCTGGAGGCTGGATAATCCCGATGTATTAATAGTTTCCACTCTTGTCCCATAAGTCATATAAAGTATAGGAGAATAGGATTCCAATAGTGTGATATTGTTTCAACTATTTTATTCCTTAAAATCATGAAAAGGGTACTCACATTCAGTGAAAGACATAAAAGCATTTGTTGCTGACACAAAAGCCAGTGACCGGAAGTGATGCAAGAGCGTGTGCTGACCCCGCCCTCTGTGTTTCGTCACTCTGACGTCATCTGGAGCGTGCACCGCACTTGCCTCATCTCCTTTACATAGTGAATCGTAACCTAAATGATTAACATTGACGGCGGCCATTTTGGGTAAGGTTTTGCAGATCAAAGTCCATACTGTATAGTGTATATGCGCTTATAGCGGCGGCCATTTGTGGTGAGGTAATGAAGACCGAAGACCGCTGTTATAAAGTTTGTTTACACCATAAATGTGCTGTGTAATACCCGTGGCCATATTTGGTGGAATTATGCAGACCGAAGTCTGTATTCCAAGTGATTTGGAACCATATAAATAGCGTTCTGTTACGGAATTTATATTCCTTAAGATTAATAGGATGTTATGTTTATTGCTGAACGCTCTATACACTCACTCATTCGAATTTATCTTGATGAATTGCAATGTTAAGCGGTTACGATGCATTATAGATTTAGATGCAATGTAAAACTATCCATTTGAAATAAAATAATTTATATGCCTTCACTTTTATACGTAAACCATACACCCATTGCAATGATCTATATTGAATATACCCCTATACACAGGAAAAAATCCTTATTACATACATTAAAACATTTTTTTTAAAATATATATAAAATTTTCAAAAAAAATATAAAAATAAAATAAAGTAAAAATGAAAAAAAAATGTTATATAAAATTTTTTTATATAAAAAATTTGTAAAGATCCAGAAAAAAATCTAGAAGGGCTTTTAATAGGAAACATTTAGGAATAGTATTTTTTTAGAGAAGAAGTCAAGATAAAATGTAAAATATTTTTTTTAAATTATATAATAAAAATAGTGATAGAGATGACATATGTTACTTTAATTTAGATATTCTAGTCCCTGAGGACTAAATGTAAAGGGACTTGTTATGCTAGGGCCTCTGTTTAATTTACTATTCGCCCAAGGAAGGTTTAGTGTTCCTAAAAATTAGTTAAAAAACAATTCAAATCTACATCTATGTTCATTCCTATGGGTTGGAGAGTATCTAATTGGAAAATCAATTTTGTTTCATTTTGGGAGATTTTAATTCTCTTGTTTTCCCCCCTCCAATGTCTTTTAATCTTATCTATGCCATAAAAGGTCATGCATGTTGGATCCCTATTATGATGGTCTCTAAAATGTCTGGAAACGCTGTGTTTATTAAAACCATTTTTGATGTTATTTATGTGTTCCCGGATCCTTACATGTAGTTCTCTTGTGGTTCTACCCACGTATTGTTTGTGGCACAGGCATTCCAACACATAGGTTACATGTGTACTTTTACATGTAATAAACTCTCTTATGTTGTATTTAGTTCCATTGGCTATAGATGTGAAGTCCGTTTTTTTCTTACTAGTTTTTTTGCTGACTCTACATGGGAAGCATTTCCCACATTTAACCACTTCAGCCCCGGAAGGATTTACCCCCTTCCTGACCAGAGCACTTTTTACAATTTGGCACTGCGTCGCTTTAACTGCTAATTGCGCGGTCATGCAATGCTGTACCCAAACGAAATTTGCGTCCTTTTCTTCCCACAAATAGAGCTTTCTTTTGATGGTATTTGATCACCTCTGCCGTTTTTATTTTTTGCGCTATAAATGGAAAAAGGCTGAAAATTTTGAAAAAAATGATATTTTCTACTTTTTGTTATAAAAAAAATCCAATAAACTCAATTTTAGTCATACATTTAGGCTCTTCACTGCCTATCACAGTTTCGGAGGCCATGGAATGCCCAGGTGGCACAAACCCCCCCAAATGACCCCATTTTGGAAAGTAGACACCCCAAGCTATTTGCTGAGAGGCATGGTGAGTATTTTGCAGCTCGCATTTGTTTTTGAAAATGAAGAAAGACAAGAAAAAAAATTTTTTTTTCTTTTTTCAATTTTTAAAACTTTGTGACAAAAAGTGAGGTCTGCAAAATACTCACTATACCTCTCAGCAAATAGCTTGGGGTGTCTACTTTCCAAAATGGGGTCATTTGGGGTGCCACCTGGGCATTCCATGGCCTCCGAAACTGTGATAGGCAGTGAAGAGTGAAATCAAAAATTTACGCCCTTAGAAAGCCTGAAGGCGGTGCTTGGTTTTCGGGGTCCTGTACGAGGCTAGGCTCCAAAAAAGTCTCACACATGTGGTATCCCCATACTCAGGAGAAGCAACAAAATGTATTTTGGGGTGTAATTTCACATATTCCCATGGCATGTTTGAGCAATATATCATTTAGTGACAACTTTGTGCAAAAAAAAAAAAAATTTGTCGCTTTCCCGCAACTTGTGTCATAATATAAAATATTCCATGGACTCGACATGCCTCTCAGCAAATAGCTTGGGGTGTCTACTTTCCAAAATGGGGTCATTTGGGGGGGTTTTGAACTGTCCTGGCATTTTATGCACAACATTTAGAAGCTTATGTCACACATCACCCACTCTTCTAACCACTTGAAGACAAAGCCCTTTCTGATACTTTTTGTTTACATGAAAAAATTATTTTTTTTTGCAAGAAAATTACTTTGAACCCCCAAACATTATATATTTTTTTAAAGCAAATGCCCTACAGATTAAAATGGTGGGTGTTTCATTTTTTTTTTCACACAGTATTTGCGCAGCGATTTTTCAAACGCATTTTTTTGGGAAAAAACACACTTTTTTAAATTTGAATGCACTAAAACACACTATATTGCCCAAATGTTTGATGAAATAAAAAAGATGATCTTAGGCCGAGTACATGGATACCAAACATGACATGCTTTAAAATTGCGCACAAACGTGCAGTGGCAACAAAATAAATACATTTTTAAAAGCCTTTAAAAGCCTTTACAGGTTACCACTTTAGATTTACAGAGGAGGTCTACAGCTAAAATTACTGCCCTCGATCTGACCTTCGCGGTGATACCTCACATGCATGGTGCAATTGCTGTTTACATTTGACGCCAGACCGACGCTTGCGTTCGCCTTAGCGCGAGAACAGGGGGGGGGACAGGGGTGCTTTTTTTTTTTTTTTTTTTCTTTATTATTTTTTTGCTTTTTTATCTTATTTTTAAACTGTTCCTTCATTTTTTTTTAAAATCATTTTTATTGTTATCTCAGGGAATGTAAATATCCCCTATGATAGCAATAGGTAATGACAGGTACTCTTTTTTGAAAACATTGGGGTCTATTAGACCCTAGATTTCTCCTCTGCCCTCAAAGCATCTGACCACACCAAGATCGGTGTGATAAAATGGTGGGTTCCCAATTAGGATTGGCGAGTGCAGCAGGAAGGGCACTATGGGCATGACGGGCCTGTGTTTGTCTTCTTGGTGGCAGCGGGACACTACTTGTGCTTGCCACCTCACCAGCTTGAACTGCACTTATGGGACTCGCCACGTCACCAAGTGTTACTGCAGTGCTGGTTTGACTATGACCGGGGTGTACTAGGCCGCTGGTGCTTGCCAGTTCACCAAAACGCTACCAAAGAAACTGTTAGCGTTCCCAGGGATCAGGCCTGACTCTGCGAACGCTGCAGTTATGCGTTTAGTGTTTTGTAAGTGACAGTGATCGATCGATACTGCACTTGGGGGGGCTGGGCTGGGCCAGGCGGAGGGGCAAAACGCAGGTGCTAGCAAGTATCTGGGCTGATCCCGCTAACACTGCGTTTTTGGGAACCCTAAACTGCTGGGGACGCTAGTATAGATCTGATCAGATCAGATATCGATCCGTTCAGATACTATACCACTAAGGGAGGTGTACGCTGCGTGCGTGGGTGTTAGCGGTACTGGCGCTAACCTGACGCTGCTTGGGGCTAGTGTTTGCCAGTTCACCAAAACGCTACCAAAAAAACTGTTAGCGATCGCAGGGATCAGGCCTGACTCTGCGAATGCTGCAGTTATGTGTTTAGTGTTTTGTAAGTGACAGTGATCGATCGATACTGCACTTGGATGGGCTGGGCCGGGCGGAGGGGCAAAACGCAGGTGCTAGCAGGTATCTGGGCTGATCCCGCTAACACTGCGTTTTTGGGAACCCTAAACTGCTGGGAACGCTAGTATAAATCTGATCGGATCAGATATTGATCCGTTCAGATACTATACCACTAAGGGAGGTGTACGGTGCGTGTGTGGGTGTTAGCGGTACTGGCGCTAACCTGACGCTGCTTGGGGCTAGTGTTTGCCAGTTCACCAAAACGCTACCAAAAAAACTGTTAGCGATCGCAGGGATCAGGCCTGACTCTGCGAACGCTGCAGTTATGCATTTAGTGTTTTGTAAGTGACAGTGATCGATCGATACTGCACTTGGGTGGGCTGGGCCGGGCGGAGGGGCAAAACGCAGGTGCTAGCAGGTATCTGGGCTGATCCCGCTAACACTGCGTTTTTGGGAACCCTAAACTGCTGGGGACGCTAGTATAGATCTGATCGGATCAGATATTGATCCGTACAGATACTATACCACTAAGGGAGGCGTATGCTGTGCGCGTGGGTGTTAGCGGTACTGGCGCTAATCTGACGCTGCCTGGGGCGACGCATATCACCGCCGGGCGATCAGGGGGCTAAACCTTTATTCGGTAATAAACGGCGGGTGCCCTGACACTATAAAAAATAAACAAACTAACCAGCGTCACCCGTAACGGTTATACGGTGATCAGTGGTGAAAGGGTTAACTAGGGGGCAATCAAGGGGTTAAAACATTTATTAGGTAGTATATGGGGGTCCCTGTCGCTATAAAACGCTGACGGCGAACCTAAATATTTACCTCCCTAACTAGCGTCACCAGCGACACTAATACAGCGATCAGAAAAATGATCGCTTAGCGACACTGGCGACGGGGGGTGATCAAGGGTTTAAAACTTTATTAGGGGGGGTTAGGGGGTACCCTAGACCTAAAGGGGGCTAATACTAACTGTCCTACCACAGTAACTGTCACAAACTGACACCATGCAGTAATCAGAAAAAAAAAAATGCTTGGTGTCAGTGTGACGGGGGGGGGGGGGGGAGGGGTGATTGGGGGGTGATCGGGGGGATCGGGGGTGTAATGTGTGCCTGGCATGTTCTACTGTGTGTGTTTGTGTTTTACATTCACAATGATGTCTTCTCTCCTTGGCGCCGGAACGGAAAATACCGAGCCGAGGAGAGATGACATCATTTCCTTTGCTGCTGTTTAGCATACAGCAGCAAAGAAAGATTCTCATTGGCTGCGAGCGATCACGAGGGAGGGGCCACGAACGGATGGTCTCCCCCTCACCTCTCATCGCTCCCAGTCACAAGCCGACTGCCTCGGGCACCGGGGGGGGGTCCGATCGGACCCCTTGCCCGCGGGAGGCAGATCAGGTATGGGTACGTGATTCTGACTGCCCGTGCCATTCTGCCGACGTATATCGGCGTGAGGCGGTCGGCAAGTGGTTAAAGAAGCCCTTTAGCTGGCTTGATATTTTTATCTGTTTTGGCGGATCCAGGGCATTGTGTACCAATCTATTCCTAAGGTTTGGTGCCTTTCTGTAGATAAATGTAGGTTTTAACGGTATAATACCTTTCAAAATCCTGTCAGATTGTAAAATTCCCCAATGTTTTTTATAATCATTTTCAATGATTTATGTTGTATGTTGTATGCCGTTAAAAAGGCCATGTCAATATTGTTATTATTTTTCTTCTTGTGATTTGCATTTGATTTGCCTTCTATCATCAGATTCCTATTCATAGTTTTTACTTTTTCCTTCAATCTCTCTAATCCCCTTTTATTATATCCTTTTTCAATGAATCTTTTTATGATGATATCTGCTTGAGTGTTGTAGTCGTTGATATTACTACAATTTCTGTACAATCTCATTAGTTGGCCCTTTGGTATGTTGCTAATCCATTGGCGATGGTGGCAGCTGTTGGTCAGGATATACCCATTTCTGTCCGTCATTTTAAAGAAGGTCCTCATGTTGATACGTCCATGTTCCTTATAGAGTTGTAAATCTAAATAATCTACTGTTTTTTTGTTCCAAGTGCCTGAAAAGGTGATGCCATATATATTCTGATTAATTTCATCAAAGAAAGTTTGTAGCTCAGTTTCCGTTCCCCTCCAAATGATAACAATATCATCAATAAATCTCCGGTACATTTTCAGGTATGCCCCTAGTGTAGCTAATTTGTTCCTCAACCATTGGGAAGAGGAACAAATCTTTAGTGTACAGAGAAGTAATCTAAAAATGAACCGGAGATTTATTGATGATATTGTTATCGTTTGGAGGGGAACGGAAACTGAACTACAAACTTTCTTTGATTAAATTAATCAGAATATATATGGCATCACATTTTCAGGCACTTGGAACAAACAAACAATAGATTATTTAGATTTACAACTCTATAAGGAACATGGACGTATCAACACGCGACCTTCTTTAAAATGACGGCCAGAAATGGGTGTATCCCGACCAACAGCTGCCATCATTGCCAATGGATTAGCAACATACCAAAGGGCCAACTAATGAGATTGTACAGAAATTGTAGTAATATCATCCACTACAACACTCAAGCAGATATCATCATAAAGGTGCATTGAAAAAGGATATAATAAAAGGGAATTAGAGATATTGAAGGAAAAAGTAAAAACTATGAATAGGAATCTGATGATAGAAGGCAAATCAAATGAAAATCACAAGAAGAAAAATTATAAAAATATGGACATGGCCTTTTTAACGGGATACAACATACAACATAAACCATTGGAAATGATTATAAAAAAACATTGGGGAATTTTACAATCTGACAGAACCTTAGGAATAGATTGGTACACAATGCCCTGGATCCGCCAAAACAGATAAAAATATCAAGCCAGCTAAAGGGCTTCTTTAAATGTGGAAAATGCCTCCCATGTAGAGTCAGCAAAAAAACTAGTAAGAAAAAACGGACTTCACATCTATAGCCAATGGAACTAAATACAACATAAGAGAGTTTATTACATGTAAAAGTACACATGTAACCTATGTGTTGGAGTGCCACAAACAATACGTGTGTAGAACCACAAGAGAACTACATGTAAGGATCCGGGAACACCTAAATAACATCAAAAATGGTTTTAATAAACACAGCGTTTCCAGACATTTTAGAGACCATCATAATAGGGATCCAACATGCATGACCTTTTATGGCATAGATAAGATTAAAGGACATTGGAGGGGGTAAACAAGAGAATTAAAATCTCCCAAAATGAAACAAAATTGATTTTCCAATTAGATACTCTCCAACCCATAGGAATGAACATAGATGTAGATTTGAATTGTTTTTTAACTAATTTTTAGGAACACTAATCTTTCCTTGGGCGAATAGTAAATTAAACAGAGGCCCTAGCATAACAAGTCCCTTTACATTTAGTCCTCGGGGACTAGAACATCTAAATTAAAGTAACATATGTCATCTCTATTACTATTTTTATTATATAATTTTAAAAAAATATTTTAAATTTTATCTTGACTTCTTCTCTAAAAAATTACTATTCCTAAATGTTTTCTATTAAAAGCCCTTCTAGATTTTTTCTGGATCTTTTCTAATATTTTATATAAAAAAATGTTATATAAATTTTTTTTTTCATTTTTACTTTATTTTATTTTTATTTCTATATTTTTTGAATTTTTTTTAATGTATGTAATAAATAAGGATTTTTTAATGTGTATAGGGGTATATTCAATATAGATCATGGCCATGGGTGTATTGTATACGTATAAAAGTGAAGGCACATAAATTATTTTATTTCAAATGGATAGTTTTACATTGCATCTAAATCTATAATGCATCGTAACCGTTTAACATTGCAATTCATCAAAATAAATTTGAATGAGCGAGGGTATAGAGCGTTCAGCAATAAACATAACATCCTATTAATCTTAAGGAATATAAATTCCGTAACAGAACGCTATTTATATGGTTCCAAATCACTTGGAATACAGACTTTGGTCTGCATAATTCCACCAAATATGGCCGCGGGTATTACACAGCACATTTATGGTGTAAACAAACTTTATAACAGCGGTCTTCGGTCTTCATTACCTCACCAAAAATGGCCGCCGCTATAAGCGCATATACACTATACAGCATGGACTTCGGTCTGCAAAACCTTACCCAAAATGGCCGGCGTCAATGTTAATCATTTAGGTTACGATTCATTATATAAAGGAGATGAGGCAAGTGCAATGCACGCTCCAGATGACGTCAGAGTGATGAAACGCGTAGGGCGGGGTCAGCACACGCTCTTGCATCCTTTCGGTCACCGGCTTTTGTGTCAGCAACAAATGCTTTTATGTCTTTCACTGAATGTGAGTACCCTTTTCATGATTTTAAGGAATAAAATAGTTGAAACAATATCACACTATTGGAATCATTTTCTCCTATACTTTATATGTCTTATGGGACAAGAGTGGAAACTATTAATACATCGGGATTATCCAGCCTCCAGAGGGCTGCACAGTGGCTGATACTGTGAATGCTCCATACCCCAAGGGGGGGGGGGGTTCCGGTGAGTGCAGCCACAATAAGAGCACGGATAAAGCACGCATGCTGTGATCACCTTTGCAAAGTGAAAATACCAACACAATATCGTTTTCACCAGCACAGAAGCACTTTATTATTTATTTATTTTTTTGGGACTACACACATACTATGTTTTTAATTTTTAATGCATAAAGTTTTTGCACAGAAGCACTTCAAAGTACTAATGGAAACATTCATTTTTTAAACACAGTTTTTGTGGAGAATTTATCGGTCTAGCACTTGGCATATTTGCACAGAGGTTATTTAACCAATTGGTACTTTATTTATATTTGTTTGATATTATACTATTATTATATTTTTTATTTGTCTTGGTGAACAGATAAAGTTATGTAGTGTACACACTAGTTGCACTTTCACTTGTATATTCACCAACTAATTTATTTATTTAGTTAACTTTAAACACAGATATAGAACAGCGCCACATCTACCTTATTTTCTTTTCAATCACGTTCTCCACCTAGTGGTAGTAATTAGTAGAGGCAGCAGTTCTCTTTAGCTTTTTGGTTAGTATTTACTTCCTTTGCACGGAATCATTCACATTTCCTGCATCCCTGTTCACTGGCATGGGGAAAAAAAACAAGGTCCCCTGACCCTGTTCTGGTGCCATAGTCGCATGGGTACTCATTGATGGCCCTCTGCTGCGTGTGCAGCTGCTGCAGCATGGCCAACGTTGAGTTCCACCTGGTGGACATGTCACAGATTAGGCGGCTCTTGGGCAGGTTAAATTCCTTTTGGAGGTCAGCCAGCCGAGCACTGGCATTATATGACCTGCGGAAATGCACACAGACTTTCCTGGCCTGCCTCAGGACATCCTGTAAGCCCAGGTACCTGCCCAAGAACCGATGCAGTGCCAAGTTAAGGACGTGAGCCAAACAGGGCACATGGGTCAGTTGTCCCTGTCAGAAGGCGGAGAGGAGGTTGGTGCCATTGTCGCAAACCACCATACCTGCCTTAAGCTGGCGTGGCGTAAACCACCTCTGAACCTGCCCCTGCAGAGCTGACAGAATCTCTGCCCCAGTGTGGCTCCTGTCCCCCAAGCACTCCAGCTCAAGCACCTCATGGCATCTTTTTGCCTGCGTGCTTGCGAAGCCCCTTGAACGCCTACGGAGCACCGATGGTTCTGAGGACAAATCAGCACAGGAAAAGGCCATGGAGGAAGAAGAAGAGGGGGTGGAGGAGAGAGGTGTGGCAGAATCACCATTAGTAGAATTTTGGAGGCGTGGTGGCGGAACAACCTCCAACACTACTGCACCCTGTCCTGCATTCTTCCCAGCTGCCAGAAGAGTCACCCAGTGCGCGGTGAAAGATAGGTAACGTCCCTGTCCATGCCTTCTGGACCATGAGTCAGCCGTAATATGCACCTTACCACTGACTGCCCTGTCCAGCGAGGCCAAGACTTTGCCTTCCGCATGCCGGTAGAGAGCCGGAATCACCTTCCATGAGAAAAAAGTGGCGTTTGGGAAGCTGCCACTGAGGAACAGCACATTCCACAAACTCATTGAAGGGGGCAGAGTCTACCAACTGAAAAGGCGGCAGTTGAAGTGCTAGCAATTTAGCCAAGCTAGCATTCAACCGCTGGGCATGTGGATGGCTGGGAGCGAACTTCTTTTGGCGGCTCAGCAGCTGGGGCAGGGAAATTTGCCTGGTACAATCTGACGTCGGTGTACCGATAGCAGATTGCCCGCAAGTACTTGACTGTGACACACCTAATTCTACACCTTCATTCCTCTCAGTGCAGGTTTCCGAGAGGACTGAAGGTATAGTGGGGTTGGAGATCCCAGCTGATGAGGCGCAAGGAGAGGTCCGCTTTGTTCTTTGATGTGGGTCTTTTAGGTACGCTTGCCAACGAACTGCATGGCAGGTCGACATATGTCTGGTCAAGCATGTGGTGCCCAAGCGGGTGATGTTTTGGCCATGCAAGATACGCCTCAGACATATGTTGCAAATAGCAGCGGTGGGATCTGATGCACTCATCTCAGAAAAGACCCACACCAAAGAACTTTTGGAATAACGCGCAGAGACAGCAGCGCCCTGCACATGCGGAGCTCTGCGGTGTGATGCAGTCGGTGTGCTGCCCTTAAGCTGCCTCGTCGTAGATGTGCCTCCTCCTCCTCTCTCCTATCAGGCACCCACGTGGAGTCAGTGACCTCATCATCCCCTCCCTCCTCATCACTGGAGCAAAGCTGGCAGTATGCTGCAGCTGGGGGAACATGACTGCCAGATTGCTGTCCTTCTTGGGCACCCTCTCTCTTTGGGCTCATGTTACTGCCTTCCTCTAGCTGGGTACCATCATCGGAGCCTTCAAAACGCTGGGCATCCTCATGGAGCATGTACCCAACACTGTGGTCAAATAGTTTGGGGGACTCCTCAGGAGGACATGGTGGGGCTAGGGAAGGAGTGACTGATGCCATTGAGCTGAGGGAAGAAGCCATGTTGGCAGCTGCTTTGCCAGACAAAGTACCCTGAGCCTGGGTGAGAGAGGATGAGGAGGATGAAGACGGCTTGGTCATCCACTCTACCAAGTCTTCCGCATGTTGCGGCTCAACACGGCCAGCTGCCGAAAAAAAGGACAAGCGTGTCCCACGGCCACGTGCTGATGAGGATGCACCATCTCCACGACCAGGTACTGTTGCCTCTAGACACAGAGCCTGCTTACCCTCTTTTATTGGCTTGTGACTGTCTGCCTCTCCTTGTTGGCCTTCCAGACATACTAATGGCCTGCAGTGAGATGTAGCTGCACAAAGCTGGGATGTATATATATATTGATACTGCAGCTAGCAGAATCAACTCCCTGCCTGTGGTACTAATAGGATCAGAAGAACACTACCAATTTTCTTCAGGTAGCTTTAGGTGCACACTGTGCAGAGGACACAGTACACTAACTGTAAATACTGTAGCTGCCTGCCTGTGGCATTAATAGAAGCAGAACAACAGCAATTGTCTTCAGGTAGCTTTAGGTGCACACTGTGCGGAGGATGCAGTACACTAACTGTAAATACTGCAGCTGCCTGCCTGTGGTACTAATAGGATCAGAAGAATACCACCAATTTTCTTCAGGTAGCTTTAGGTGCACACTGTGCAAAGGACACAGTACACTAACTGTAAATACTGTAGATGCCTGCCTGGGGTATTAATAGGAGCAGAACAACAGCAATTGTCTTCAGGTAGCTTTAGGTGCACACTGTGCAGAGGACGCAGTACGCTAACTGTAAATACTGCAGCTGCCTGCCTGTGGTACTAATAGGATCAGAACACCACCAATTATCTTCAGGTAGCTTTAGGTGCACACTGTGCAGAGGACACAGTACACTAACTGTAAATACTGTAGCTGCCTGCTTGTGGTATTAATAGGAGCAGAACAACAGCAATTGTCTTAGGGTAGCTTTAGGTGCACACTGTGCAGAGGATGCAGTACACTAACTGTAAATACTGCAGCTGCCTGCCTGTGGTACTAATAGGATCAGAAGAGCACCACCAATTTTCTTCAGGTAACTTTAGGTGCACACTGTGCAGAGGACGCACTACACTAACCTGTAAATACTGCAGCTGCCTGCGATCCTAATAGGATCAGAAGAACACCACTAATTTTCTTCCGGTAGCTTTAGGTCCACACTGTGCAGAGGACACACTACACTAACTTGTAAATACTGCAGCTGCCTGCGATCCTAATAGGATCAGAAGAACACCACTAATTTTCTTCAGGTAGCTTTAGGTGCACGCTCTGCAGAGGACGCACTACACTAACTGTAAATACTGCAGCTGCCTGCAGTACTAATAGGATCAAAAGAACACCACCAATTTTCTTCAGGCAGCTTTAGGTGCACACTGTGCAGAGTACACACTACACTAACTTGTAAATACTGCAGCTGCCTGCGGTACTAATAGGATCAGAAGAACACCACCAATTTTCTTCAGGTAGCTTTAGGTCCACACTGTGCAGAGGACGCAGTACACTAACTTGTAAATACTGCAGCTGCCTGTGGTACTAATAGGATCAGAAGAACACCACCAATTTTCTTCAGGTAGCTTTAGGTGCACACTGTGCAGAGGACGCACTACACTAACTTGTAAATACTACAGCTGCCTGCAGTACTAATAGGATCAGAAGAACACCACCAATTTTCTTCAGGTAGCTTTAGGTGCACACTGTGCAGAGGACGCACTACACTAACTTGTAAATACTGCAGCTGCCTACGGTGCTAATAGGATCAGAAGAACACCACCAATTTTCTTCAGGTAGCTTTAGGTCCACACTGTGCAGAGGACGCAGTACACTAACTTGTAAATACTGCAGCTGCCTGTGGTACTAATAGGATCAGAAGAACACCACCAATTTTCTTCAGGTAGCTTTAGGTGCACACTGTGCAGAGGACGTACTACACTAACTTGTAAATACTACAGCTGCCTGCAGTACTAATAGGATCAGAAGAACACCACCAATTTTCTTCAGGTAGCTTTAGGTGCACACTGTGCAGAGGACGCACTACACTAACTTGTAAATACTGCAGCTGCCTGCGGTACTAATAGAATCAGAAGAACACCACCAATTTTCTTCAGGTAGCTTTAGGTCCACACTGTGCAGAGGACGCAGTACACTAACTTGTAAATACTGCAGCTGCCTGTGGTACTAATAGGATCAGAAGAACACCACCAATTTTCTTCAGGTAGCTTTAGGTGCACACTGTGCAGAGGACGCACTACACTAACTTGTAAATACTACAGCTGCCTGCAGTAATAATAGGATCAGAAGAACACCACCAATTTTCTTCAGGTAGCTTTAGGTCCACACTGTGCAGAGGACGCAGTACACTAACTTGTAAATACTGCAGCTGCCTGTGGTACTAATAGGATCAGAAGAACACCACCAATTTTCTTCAGGTAGCTTTAGGTGCACACTGTGCAGAGGACGCACTACACTAACTTGTAAATACTACAGCTGCCTGCAGTACTAATAGGATCAGAAGAACACCACCAATTTTCTTCAGGTAGCTTTAGGTGCACACTGTGCAGAGGACGCACTACACTAACTTGTAAATACTGCAGCTGTCTGCGGTACTAATAGGATCAGAAGAACACCAATTTTCTTCAGGTAGCTTTAGGTGCACACTGTGCAGAGGACGCACTACACTAACTGTAAATACTGTAGCTAATAGGACTAATAGGATCAGAAGAACACCAGCAATTTTCTTCAGGTAGCTGTAAATACTGTAAAAACACCTGCCTGCCTGTCAGTAGGAAGAGAATAACAGGAAAGGATCTAGCTAAACTGAATACAGGAGATATATATATATATATATATATATATATATATATATACACATACATACAACACCTAGGATGCATATATATATATACACAATACACTGTAAGTGCAGCTAACTGACTCGCCTGCCTACTCTATCTAACTTAAATCAAATGACACTGTCTATCTCCCCGCCGCTTCCACAACACACTACACAAGGCCGCCACGCAGGTGGCCTTATATAGTGTGGGGCGTGTACTAAACCCCCTGAGCCATAATTGGCCAAAGCCACCCTGGCTTTGGCCAATTATGGCTCTCCGTTCTTACCTCGCTGTGATTGGCCAAAGCATGCGGGTCATAGTGCATGCTTGGCCAATCATCAGCCAGAAATGCACTGCGATGCCACAGTGAATTATGGGCCGTGATGCGCCACTCCAATTTGGCGCAAATGGCCCATAACGTTCGAAATTCGACAAACGGTCGAACATGCGATGTTCGAGTCTTACATGGGTTCGCCTCGAACTCGAAGCTCATCCCTACTCCTGATCAGTGCCGCCTATATGTGCCCTCCAGTGCCAATCAGTGCTGCATATAAGTGCCTCATCATAAGTGCCTCATCAGTGACCGTCATTGTAGCCTCATCAGTGCTCATCAGTGAAGGAGAAAAATTACTTATTTACAAAGTTCAGTAACAGAAACAAAAAAAAAGTTACTTTTTTTCAAAATTTTCGTTCTTTCTTAATTTGTAGTGCAAAAAATAAAAACCCCAGTGGTGATCAAATACCACAAAAAGAAAGCTCTATTTGTAGGAAAAAATGATAAAAATTTAGTTTGGGTACAGCATTGCATGACCGCACAATTGTCATTCAAAATGTGATGGTGCTTAAAGCTGAAAAATTGGCCTGGGCAGGAAGGGTGGAAAGTGCCCTGTATTGAAGTGGTTAATGAGTGAAATAAGTATTTGATCCCCTATCAATCAACAAGATTTCTGGATCCCTGGTGTCTTCTATACAGGTAACGAGCTGAGATTAGGAGCACGCTCTTGTGCTCCTAATCTCAGCTTGTTACCTGTATAAAAGACACCTGTCCACAGAAGCAATCAATCAGATTCCAATCTCTCCACCATGGCCAAGACCAAAGAGCTGTTCAAGGATGTCAGGGACAAGAATGTAGACCTACAGGTCTGGAATGGGCTACAAGACCATCGCCAAGCAGCTTGGTTAGAGGGTGACAACAGTTGGTGCGATTATTCGCAAATGGAAGAAACACAAAATAACTGTCAATCTCCCTCAGTCTGGGGCTCCATGCAAAATCTCACTTCATGGAGTTTCAATGATCATGAGAACGGTGAGGAGAATATTGTCAATGATCTCAAGGTAGCTGGGACCAAGAAAACAATTGGTAACAAACTACGCCATGAAGGACTGAAATCCTGCAGCACCTGCAAGGTCCCCCAGCTCAAGGAAGCACGTGTACAGGCCCGTCTGAGGTTTGCTAAAGAACATCTGAATCATTCAGAGGAGAAATGGGTGAAAGTGTTGTGGTCAGATGAGACCAAAATCAAGCTCATTGGCTTCAACTCGCCATGTTTGGAGGAGGAGAAATTCTGCCTATGACCACAAGAACACCATCCCCACCGTCAAACATGGAGGTGGAAACCTTATCATAGAGCGACACATATATGAGAGTCTGAGAGGGCTGCACACCTCAATTACAATCTTTGAAAGGAAAAAAGTGGAAAGTTCCCCACTTGATACTGTATTGGATATTAAATTACATGATAATTAGAATATTGAAATGTAAGGAGCCCCTGAAGAAGACCATAACCTTTGAGGTCGAAATGCATTGGGGCATTTCCATACGGATAGTGCAATTTCAAGTGTAACAATGTATCACCCTTGATATATAACCTTTCCTAGCCTAATTTGTCTCGCCTTGTATATACCAGAGCTCATATTTTAATTAATTTTTTATATATGTTTTGTGTCTAACCATCCTTTGGAATAATAATAAAAAATCTGATTTTTTACAAAATATTTGACTCCTATTTGCTGCTAAAAAGCCCCGTGGGGAACTTTCCACTTTTTTCCTTTCAACGGAGGTGGAAACATTATGCTTTGGGGTGTTTTTCTGCTAAGGGGACAGGACAACTTCACTGCATCAAAGGGACAATGGACGGGGCCATGTATCATCAAATCATGGGTGAGAATCTCCTTCCCTCAGCCAGGGCATTGAAAATGGGTCGTAGATGGGTCTTCCAGCATGACAATGACCCAAAACACACGGCTAAGGCAACAAAGGAGTGGCTCAAGAAGAAACACATAAAGGTCCTGTAGTGGCCTAGCTGGTTTCCAGACCTTAATCCCATAGAAAATATGTGGAGGGAGCTGAAGGTTGAGTTACCAAACATCAGCCTCGAAACCCAAATGACTTGGAGAAGATCTGCAAAGAGGGGTGGGACAAAATCCGTCTTGAGATGTGTGCAAACCTGGTGGCCAACTACAAGAAACGTATGACCTCTGATTGCCAAGGGTTTTGCCACAAAGTACTAAGTCATGTTTCGTGAAGGGGTCAAATACTTATTTCACTCATTAAAATGCAAATAAATGTATAACTTTTTTGAAATGCATTTTTCTGGATTTTTTTTGTTGTTATTCTGTCTCTCACTGTTAAAATAAACCTACCATTAAAATTATAGACTGATCATTTCTTTGTCAGTGGGCAAACTTACAAAATCAGCAGGGGATCAAATACTTTTTTCCCCTCACTGTAGTTTTATTAGTTTTTTCCTTTATTTTTACCTGGCAATACAGCCTGTAAGGCCCCTTTCAAACAGGTTTTCTGATCACATCTGCCTACAAGTTCTTCAAGCTTCATGCAGTTCCATAGGGAAACTAATGTAAGTGGGCTTGTGTCCCTGTACACCCACCCACCTCCAACCCGTGCAGGGCGAGAGAAAAAATTAAAAGGGACTACATCCTTTTCTGTTTTTCCAGACCTAAATGTGAAGGATTGGAGGTAGCCTGATGTAAATGGACAGTTTACTTTCAGCAGCCCATAGATTCAATACAGGTGGGCTGACTGCAGAAAAAAAACTGAACAGACACAGATATCACAAAACTGACATTCATCCCGTTCTGCTTGGATTCAGCAGAGGATCTGATCTCCCGCTGAACTGAGCAGAGCTTCCCTTAAGGCGGCCAAAGACCCACCCATCCTGTTGGAAGGTGTTACATGGGAGAAGATACAGATAGATGACCAGGTAGTGGAGCGAGTAGGTGTCATGATAACTCACAGCTCAGTGCACTCAGCAGTATCTATTGTCCTGGGCAGGAACGTCTTGAAAGACTTAGACTTACCCAGCTTGCTGGCCAAGTTTGGACATTTAGGCCGGCACGCTCGGGGTTGTAGTCTGCGAGTTGTCTGGCTCAATGTGATCTGAGCCCAAGAGGCTCACCAGAAGGCAGTGGGGAAGCAGCTGGTGCAAGTGGGGCTTGTCCATATGCTCCCCCAAACAAAATTGGCACCCCGTCCAAGAGATAGTTTGGTCTTTGCCCTTTGGGGCTCACAAGAATCTGCAAGGGGCCAAGGTAATGGTGGAGCCCCGCAAAGACCCAACGACATCGGGGAAGTGTTGGTTCAGCTTATCAATCTGGGGATCTCCCCAATCCCGATCTCTAACCATAGCAGACCTCTACGTGGTGGCCCGCCACTGCATCTCGAAGGCCCATCTCAGAAGCCGTCTGCACCCCATTACAAGCGGCCATGACCTTCTTGAAGGAACCACAATACAAATCATGGCTGGAACAGTTGGCCATTCTTTTCCAGGACTAACCTCTACCCCAACAATGGCTACTTCATCAACTACTGGAGAAGCACCTACTGGTCTTTGCCACTAGCCCTAAAAACTGCAGCTGCACAGAGGCCATTGACCACCCCATTCATACGTGGGATTCTCCACCCATCCAGGAGCGCTATGGTCATATTCCCCCAGCCCTGTGCCAGGAGGTCAAAGACTTAATCTGCAACATGCTATGGGGGGGTAATTCAAGAGAGCCATAGTCCGTGGGCCTCTCATATTGTCCTGGTTTCAAAAAAAGATGGGTGTTTGCGATTCTGTGTAGATTACCACAAGCTAAATGCCTGTACCCATCGGAATGCTCACCTATTGTCCAGGATGGAGGAGTTGCTTATGGGGCTGGGTCAAGTTTTTCTCTGCTCTCGATCTGGCAAGATCCAGTGAGGGACCAAGACCGTGAAAAGACTGCCTTTATCATGCCCTTGGGACTATTTACTTGCATGCCCCTCAGACTGAGCAATTACTCCAGAACATTCCAGGGCTTCATGTAGAGGTGCTAGGGAGATTTCAATATAGAGACTTTGCTAGTCCACCTTGATGATAGCATAATTTTCTCTAAAACATTTGAGGACCATGTCCAACACCTGGACCGTGTGTTTACCCATTCAAGCCCAGTAAGTGCCGCTTAATGCATCAGAAATTCAAATATCCCCCATGGACCAGGCCAAAGTCCAGGCAGTGCAAGGCTGGCACCCGCAAAGACTAATATTGAGCTGCGCTTTTTCCTGGGGCTGGTGGGATACTATTGGCGATTCATTCCAATGTTTGCGCAAATCACTGCTCTTCTCATCCAGTTGCTGAATGGCCATTCCACCTAGAAGAAAGGGGGGCTGTTACCCTCAATCTAGTCCCAGTTGCAAGAACCCCAGCAGCAAACTTTTGGGGCTCTCAGACAAAATCTGACATAGGCACCTCTACTGGTGTGTGTGGATTCCTTGAAACCCTTTTCAGTGTATATGGATGGAAGCTTACAGGGTCTGTCCTGGCCCAAGAGTAAGACGGGTGTGAATGCGTGATCACCTAAGTGTGCTGTAGTCTGCGGCCCACCAAGAGGAATTCACATAACTATAGCTCCTTCAAGCTGGAGTTGCTGGCCCTGGAGTGGGCCATCACCAAGAAGTTCACGGAATACCTCACTGGGGCAGAAATAAAGGTTTTCACAGATAATAACCCCCTTGCCTACCTCGAGACAACCAAACTGGGGGCTTTGGAGCAGAGGTTGGTCGTCCGACTGGCATGGTTCAAATACAAGATTAGCTGCAAGCTGGAGAAATGGACTTGCGGATGCTCTTTCTCGCTATCCTGTAGAACGTCCAGAAGAGGATATACAGTAGATACTAAACAACAGGACATGGATAGCCCCCATCTTACCTGCATCAGCCTCCTCCTGTTCCCTCAAAGAGTGGACAGCAGCCCCCCAGGTGGAACCCACAGAGATTCACACCAGAGAGGAGTGGTCCCTAATGCAACAGAAAGACCCTGATCTCATGCAGGTGCAATACTTCCTGTCACATCGTTACAAGCCATCTTTCTGAGAATGCCACAGACTGCCCAACACAGCGAGGGGGATCCTGAGACAATGGGATCAGCTCAAGACACAGAGCAATGTGCTTTATCACCAGGCACACATTCCTACTGAGCAGGTGGGTATATTGAAAATCAGTAGGGTTTATTTACTAAAGGCAAATCCACTGTGCACTACAAGTGCACTGTAAGTGCACTTGGAAGTGCAGTCGCTGTAGGTCTGAGGGGGACATGCAAGGAAAATAAAACAAACAGCATGCACATGATTACATGATAGGAATCAGCAGAGCTTCCCCTCATTTCAGATCTTCCCCTCAGATCTACAGCGACTGCACTTCCAAGTGCACTTGTACTGCACAGTGGATTTGCAATTAGTAAAGCAACCCCACTGTCTCCCAGTCGCACATTCTTCAGATCTGCCAAGTACTGCAGGTCATGAGTGAACACTTCAGACTTGACCACACTGAGGCCCTGGTCAGGAGGTACTTCTTTTGTCCATGACAAAGGGCTTGCCGGCAGTGTGCTTCCTGTTCCTTGCATAAAGCCCCTCCCGTGAAGACTGCACCCATGGTCATCACCACCTTAAAACCCTTTGAGCTGGTTACAGTGGACTTCCTGACGGTCTCCAGCTCCCCCTCAGGGTATCATTATGCCCTAGTCTTTTTTCATCACTTTACCAAGTTCACTGTGGTAGTCCCTACCAAGGACCAGATGTCCCCGACCATGGTACTGACATAGGGACTTGGCTGAGGATCCTGCCCTAGTGAAGCTGCTGTTGTGACCAGGGGAACGGGTGTTGGTGAAGACCGTCACAAGCGAAAGAGGCAGTAGGTTAGATCGTAAGTAGTAGCACACCACCTATCAGATAAAGCAACAGCCCTTTCCTCCAACTCCAATATATAATGTGATCTCAGAGGGACGACTCCATCGCAACCTGCCGAGACCCTGTGTGTTAGGTGGTGATTGCTCTGCCAAGCCTGTTAAAGATAGAAAAAGCAAGGCACTATAGATATTCCACCAGTTCATGAAGTCCCTAATGAATGGTCCCCGCCTCCACTTGTACTTGACCTGCCCCTGCAGGTCTTGTAAAAGAAAGCCCCGGTACAGTGCAGGTGGACAGTCCAGAAGCCCCTGCGGGGCCTGATAACTTTCAGGACTCTCCTGAGGAATCAGCCTCAAGCCCTGGTCAAGGGCATCTGTGGGGCCTGGTTGATCCCCAACCACCCAAGGCTCCGGAATCATGAACAGAAGGCAACCACTTAAAAGGTGACCCCACAGAAGACAGTGAGGTTTGCCATCCAATGCGGTCTAACAGCGGACAACTGCCTGCAAAGTACTCTGATTATGTTGTTTGAGTTGTTGTTACCAATTCCGTAAGTATCTTTAATGTGGTTTTTCATATTGTTCTTTACTGTGTTGCGATGACGAGGACAGTATCTGTCAAAGAGTGCCCATCTGAGTGAAGCCTCACTGACAGAAATCCACATCCTGTGCAGCTGCTTGTGCGGTGATATCACTGACAGAACTGTCAGACAGGAAATAACTCCAGCTGGCAGTGCTAGCATAGATCCTGGGCTCTGGGGCGTGCCAATCCAGGACTGTCCCACAGGATCAAGGACCATTTAGGGCATTCTAGGTATGGGTATCTAAGACCAAAATGAGTTATAGGCAACTTGTAAACAATATGTAATAATAATATTTAAGCAACAGGGAGCACAATGGCATCACTAAATTAAAGCTGCCTTTGTTCACTTCTTTTTAAAAGATTTAAGCTCCATGAGTATCATCCTGAACATACTGTAACTTACTACTTAGTGAGTCATTGACCTTGAACAAACATGCAGGACAGAAATGCATACTTCACTGATGTGGTGTAGTGACAAATATTTTTCAGATCAGTTTATAAGCTTATATTGCACTAAAACTTGAAATAGAATTAATGGAGCAAGTGTTTAGCTGACTGCAGAGAGACGATATTAGCAGTAAACAAAAAGATTATATTGGGCCTCTGGAGTGACTCCCAAATTTAGAAGATACACTATTCTGACAAGCTGATGAGTTGTTGTAATAAGCACTATAAAACAGGACTAGCAAATTGCAAATGGATCATGAGAGGTTATGGGAACATGATTTGACCATGGAAACTCAGGGGCCTGCGGTGAAACTTGCTGTCAGCCACAGGTTCCTGCTGAGGACTGGACAGGGATAATGCTGCAGTTGCAATTTCTGTAAATGATCTTCTGTGTTCTGTAGTGATGACAGTTGCAGTTGCAGAAATCACTGAGCACTGTGGGGGACACACGAGATTAACGCTTCCCCTAAGTGTTGGTTTCCCAGAAGATGGAACAATTCCTCCTTAATAAAGCAGCATCTGGCAGGGCAGGCAGCAGGAGAGGTATATATTACATTCTTTTCAGGTAATAGGTTTATTTGGCATTGTAGATTGGTCACTGGGCCGCTTTAAATTCAACCTAAGTGGAAAATACTATATATATATATATATATATATATATATAGTATCTCACACAAGTGAGTACACCTCACGTTTTTGTAAATATTTTATTCTATCTTTTCATGTGACAACAATGAAAAAATGACACTTTGCTACAATGTACAGTAGTGAGTCTACAGCTTGTATAACAATGTAAATTTGCTGTCCCCTCAAGATTACTTACTGGCAACAAAAGTGAGTACACCCCTAAGTAAAAATGTCAAAATTGGGCCCAAAGTGTCAATATTTTGTGTGGCCACCATTATTTTCCAGCACTGCCTTAACCCTCTTGGGCATGGAGTTCACCAGAGCGGCACAGGTTGCCACTGGAGTTCTCTTCCACTCCTCCATGATGACATCACGGAGCTGGTGGATGTTAGAGACCTTGCACTCCTTCACTTTCCATTTGAAGATGCCCCACAGATGCTCAATAGGGTTTAGGTATGGAGACATGCTTGGCCAGTCCATCACCTTTACCCTCAGCTTCTTTAGCAAGGCAGTGGACATCTTGGAGGTGTGTTTGGGGTCATTATCATGTTGGAATACTGCCCTGTGGCCCAGTCTCCAAAGGGGGAGATCATGCTCTGCTTCAGTATGTCACAGTATATGTTGACATTCATGGTTCCCTCAATAAACTGTAGCTCCCCAGTGCTGGCAGCACTCATGCAGCCCCAGACCATGACACTCCCACCACAATGCTTGACTGTAGGCAAGACACACTTGTCTTTGTACTCCTCACCTGGTTGCCGCCACACACGCTTGACACCATCTGAACCAAATAAGTTTATCTTGGTCTCCTTAAACCACAGGACATGGTTCCAGTAACCCATGTCCTTAGTCTGCTTGTCTTTAGCAAACTGTTTGCGGGCTTTCTTGTGCATCATCTTTAGAAGAGGGTTCCTTCTTGGACAACAGCCATGTAGACCAATTTTAATGCAGTGTGCGGCCTGTGGTCTGAGCACTGACAGGCTGACCCCCCCATCCCTTCAACCTCTGCAGCAATGCTGGCAGCACTGATACGTCTATTTCCCAAAGACAACCTTTGTATATGACGCTGAGCACATGCACTCAACTTCTTTGGTCGACCATGGAAAGGTATGTTCTGAGTGGAACCTGTCCTGTTAAACTGGTGTATGGTCTTGGCCACCGTGCTGCAGCTCAGTTTCAGGCTCACTACTTTACATTGTAGCAAAGTGTAATTTCTTCAGTGTTGTCACATGAAAAGATAGAATAAAATATTTACAAAAATGTACTCACTTTTGTGAGATACTGTGTATATCACATTACAGCTTGCCATCTGCTGGTAACACTGGTATCATTGTGACCGCTCCAATGTTTGAACCTTATCCAAACAAGAAAGCAAAGAAAGCACCCATATTTCTATCCACAGGTTTCCTTTTTAATGCACAATATTGACTGTCAGTTAGTGGTGATGGCTAGCAGAAAGGTTAAAAAAGTGACAACTCTTGAAAGCCTCAGGTTTGAGGCAGTGGAAAAGTCAGTATAACATTGCCTGTGCCATCCATGTATTTTGTTATTTTGATTGGACACAAGAACAGACTTTCCATGGCTGAATGGTTTACCACTAATACGCCTAAAGGATAACAAAACCCAAAAACAATTTAGTGTATATATCAGCTTACCAGTCCTTAGATGTGGTGGCTGCATTAGTTTTCATTTTTCAAGCTAGAGACATGTTAAAGAGGAACTGCAGTCTACTCAAATAATTTGTAATAAAAACATCTTTGCCATTCTGAAGCTTCCCTCCAACCACTTTGCATATGATTTTATATATACTGTAATACCTTGGATTTCGAGTAACGCAGTTTACAAGCGTTTTGCAATACGAGCTATTATTTTTTAAAAATACTGACTCGGTTTGCGAGCGTTGTCTCGCAAGACGAGCAGGATTCAAGCCAATTGGGTGTGCAGTGCGGCATTTGGCCAGAGGTGCGTGGGCGCCGGTGACACTTGGAGCTGCTCGGATGCACTCAGTGCCGCTCGGAGACTCTCGGAAACACTCCGTTCCCGAGTGTCTCCGAGCCTCTCTGAGTGCATCAGAGCAGCTCCGAGCGGTCTCCAAGTGTTTCCAAGTGTCTCCGGCACCCCCCCACCATTGGCCATATGCGATACTGCATACAATAGTAGTCACTGTGGAACGAATTATCTGAGTTTCCATTGACTCCTATGGGGAAATTCGCTTTGATATACGAGTGCTTTGGATTACAAGCATTCTTCTGGAAGAATTATGCTCATAATCCAAAGTACCACTGTACTGTGATTCTGTACTTGCCAAATATGCTGCAGAAATCTCCCTCCACTGAGTCTGGCTGCAACCATTTTAACTGTGGGCAGCTGAGGCTGTTGCCTGTTCACTTCCTGGATTTACACAGACACACAGAGGCACACCTCTGGCTCTGCAGCTCTCATTGGTCCTCTTATGACCCCCCCCCCCCCTTCCTGGCAAACTCTCACGAGAGTGAGAGAGAGAGCTGTGCATGATGTCATAAGCCTAGGCTTTTTACCAGACAAGAAAGAGGAAGTGGGCTGTATAAGGTATTTACTGGCAGAAAAAAAATGTTTTACTATCCAAAGTTAAAACAAGGAGGGCAGAAGATTTAATAGATGGAAAGATGAAAAAATGACTGAAGTTCCGCTTTAAGTAAGTACAGAAAATACATGTTGATCTTGCTAAATGCAATGTCCATCGTTGTCCCTGTGAGCTGACATGGAAGCAAAAACAATGTTATCTTTCTTCTGTGAATTTTTAAACCCATCCCCCCATATAATGAGATAAACAATGGCAGAAATTTGAAGTGAAGCCTGTGTGACAACCATGACTCCCTCTATAGATACAGTGGACTAAGCATAGCCACCCAAGACAGGAATCATGTTATTTACAGGATTATCAGGTGAAAATAAAGTAATCAGCCTGAAAAAACTGCAAATGACTCATCTCGACACTGGAAAACTGCAATACATTCGTTTTTGTTTTTTGTTTTTGGGGGGGGGGGGGTAGATACGCTTTAAATACCTTTTACCTTTTATTATTGAAGTGTTCACACTTCAACACAGCACATATGTAAAGCAGAAAATAAAGATTTTTCCAGTTTGTTCATCTTAAAATTATTCACCCCAAACAAAGTTATTAATTTTCATGAAGTGGTGCTTCATTTTTCCTTTTTGACATTTATATAAAATAATAAATCCTGGGCAGTGAATTGGCCATTCAGCTCTGGCACCAGCTGTGTTACAATGGCTGACTAATGCAAGAAAGGCAGAAAATAGCAACTGCTGACAATATTGCCTCTCTAAAGTGTAAGCATATACTTGGATTTTGCCTGGGTTGTGTTTAAACCAAGTTAATTTCATTGCTTTTTAAATGGCGTTTAGCACTGGATGTAAGGTTCATTGTGCAGTCCCAGATATACAGTATGTAAGGCTATATGTAGACATTACATAGTCACTGAAAAATCTGCTTAATGAAGGATCTTTTGAAGAGCAATTGTGGTATGATCATGCATAACTGTTTAGGCCAAACAACTGTTGCACCACCCCCTTGGGGCCGCTGGAAGATGACTGTCCCCAGCAGTTGCCCTGAACTTGCAAGCCTCTCGACACCTCTGACACCCTGGTTCTAACATGATTCAAAGAGAGAATACAAATGCAAAAGACACCAAAGAAATAATGGAGATTGCAAATGGAATGGCAATAACAGTGAACCTGGCGGTAAAAGCCAATAGATCTTAAGGAAACCTATGACTCCAGGAACAAGATGGGGAGAAAAGTCTTTTTGTCAGCCAGCTCCCTCTATGTCCTGAAGCCACAGGCAAAAAGAAACAACTAAGCACAATATGTAAAACCTGAGTGAGAGTTCCCCTTTAAGATGAACAGGTGCTGTAGACTGATTCCTTTGCGTGGAGGATTCTTTGAAATAAGGGTGTCCAAAATCTTCAGTTAGCTATGAAGGGGCTTAAAGGTGTTGCTGTGCAATGGGGACCAGCAAAGATAAATAGAATAAACAAGGTGTTTCCCAGCGAAAGGCCTTTGATGTAGAAAAGGGTGGAGTAAAGATGTCTGCATGCAGTGTTTCTGAATGTAATATTAAGGGTGGGCTTCTGCTTGCTCACCAATCCTGGAGATACAGTACCAAGGCTTGTGGAGCTAGGATGCTCTTGATGGATCTGCAGTGAGATGAAGGATGCCCGACTGGCAACCTGACGACCCAGGGATTCAGCGGCATCTGATCTGCATGGGTGTAGGTGAAAGTGGCCCTGAATAGCCACACTGCCGGTGACTGAGGATCTGCCTCCAGGAATATTCAGCCAGGGGAACATCGCCTCTCGCTCCTGCAGCTGTAGATCCCATGTCCCAAGACACCGAGCCCCTCCCTTCTATTTATCTGCTTACCTAGAATGCTTTCTCTCTCCAGCCAGTAGGAACTTGTAGTTTGCAGCAGCTTTAGACCAATTGAAATTCCGGCTTTCCAGACTACATGTCCCCTGCTTTCAGCAGTGGTCTCTCTCTCTCTGCAATCAGGAAATTAAGTCATAATCCCCATGCTGGGCACTAGAGGGAACAAAGCGCAATGCAATCTTCGTTAAGGAATGTTCCATGATAGCAAAAACAATATAGCCAGCACTTGGCTACACATTCATATTTAATTTCCCCTTCCACCTGAAGGCAGCTGACTGAATAATTCAATACCTTCTTCCTTGCTCTAGAAATCCTCACTCACTGTGCAGTCATGCCCAGCACCCAATAGTCTTTGTAGAAGGAGGCCCCACTCTTATTGCTAATCTGCGTTGCTCATCCCATCATGACCTGTGAAGGACTTACCTCAGTCCTCAAAGCTACCCCTTATCATAACTAAATACCCCTCTAAATACTCCCACAAATGACGTGACAAGGTGTTGGAGTAAATGGCCTTGCCGGCCTTTTATTAATAAAATATAAAATCAATAAATAACATTTTAAAATAACTTTTTAAATAACTTTTTAAATAACTTTTAATAATAATTTCTCAGAACTTATTGGAGTCTAGGAGGGGAACACACCCACAGGTCACTGCGCAAAAACCTTGTAAACTTTAGGCCTCCAGTCGCTAACCCCAGACTGTGAGACAGTACCCAACCTTCTCAGTGACCTAACTTTTCCCCTTCCTGGTTAACCCCTCGTAACCGGAAGGAACAAAAAACAGCCCATATTATATATGGGTACCAACCAGGTTATATCACCATACCATAAATCTCCTCCTCCTCACAGACCCAAACCACTGCCCAAGCTGACCCATCGTCTCCTTTTACCATAAGCACACCAGGGAGGGTGGGTGGGAATCTTCTTCCCCGTCGCTCTCCACTGACGTCACTTCCCCCTTCTTCCTCAACTAATCTTCCTTCAGGCAACCTCCCCTGCTACAGCCACTCCCCCTTTCTTAAAGGGGAAATAAAGCAGCTTAATACAGCGTGACTGTAAAGTCCACACAAGTCATGCTGTCCCTACGCTGATCCAATGCTGTATCCTAGCCTAGGCCGACAAGGCCTAGGCCTAGGGCAGCACTTTGCAGGGGGGCAGCACGGAAAGAGTCTCCGCCGGCTTGCGCTACACTGTTAGTTTAGCGCCAGTCTTATGGGGCAGAGTGGGCTGAGAGGCAAATTAGTTATATCTTCTTAGTCCTCTCCATAAAATGATCAGAAATTTGTGCTTAAAGTAGAACTATAGGCAACACTTTTTTTTTCATTATGGATAGCATAAGGGAGCCCCTGTCAGTTTATTTTTTACCATCCCTGTCCCATTGCAGAGATTTCCCTTCTTTTTCTGCCCCACAGCCAAACAGGAAGTGAGAGGAAATCTATGCAAATTAAGGGAATCTATTGCCCCCCCCCCCCCCCCAGGCCCTCAGAACTAGTGTCCCCACTCGAAAATTTCAGGGCGGGTCTTAAACAGCAAGGGGTGTGGCCTTGACAGGAAGGGGTGGGTCATATTTAAATTAGGGGTGCATGAGTTTAGTCAGGCCTAGGGCAGCACAAAACCTAAATACACTACTGCGCTGATCCCCTGCTTTTCTCTGCTCCGGGACCCTCTTGACCTGTGAAGGACTTACCTCAGTCCTCAAAGCTACCCCTTATCATAACTAAATACCCCTCTAAATACTCCCACAAATGACTTGACAAGGTGTTGAGGTAAATGGCCTTGCCGGCCTTTTATTAATAAAATATAAAATCAATAAATAACATTTTAAAATAACTTTTTTAATAACTTTTAATAATAATTTCTCAGAACTTATTGGAGTCTAGGAGGGGAACACACCCACAGGTCACTGCATAAAACCTTGTAAACTTTAGGCCTCCAGTCGCTAACCCCAGACTGTGAGACAGTACCCAACCTTCTCAGTGACCTAACTTTTCCCCTTCCTGGTTAACCCCTCATAACCGGAAGGTACAAAAAACAGCCCATATTATATATGGGTACCAACCAGGTTATATCACCATACCATAAATCTCCTCCTCCTCACAGACCCAAACCACTGCCACCGCACGCAAGGGGTAAAACCTTACCCTTGCGCGCACCTCCACATCTTCAAGGCACACTGTACCCCCTCCTGCAAACCAAGTGCCCAAAGATCAGTGCCCACATCATTAAGGTGCACCCCATCACTCCTAAGGTACCTCCAAGTATCCACCTCCAACTCCCTGTGCAGTATGGTCACGCCCCCATTCCTCATAATAAACCTGCTAACCTCCTTATTAACTTTTACACGGGCCCTGTCAACCTTTTTATCAGACAAAGCCCAGCGCCATGACCTCCTCCCCACCATGTCTGACCATACTATCACCATCCCAGGAAATGCTGCCTGCAGGCATAAAACATCGCATTTTATATCTCGGATGAGATCCCTCATGGACCTAACCCCCATGCCTTCCCCCCCACATGAAGCACTAAAACATCTGGAGCCCTGTCCCACCGAGCAAACTTGTGAACTTCTGACCTTACCCTGTTCCACAGCATTACCGATAACCCAATCCACCTTACCCGTGCCTCCTGCCTTGGGATACCCAGCTGCCTACCATTCGGCCGAACATCTGCTCGTTTGGCCCCCCAGAAAACGAATAAGTGGCCCAATATCCAAACCAGGGCCACCAAGTCACCTGCAAAGCAAGATTAACAAAACACCACAATAAATTACCCAACATTAACCCTGAACCCCCCAGAATTATAAGAAAAACTACCCCCTTTCAACAAGCCTGTAATAAATGTGGGCGGATATAAAGCTTAAATCTATCTGAGTCCCACCTGCCAATGCGCTTCACTGCCTCAGAACCAAGCCCCGCCCTAGCCGCTTCGGTGGCCGCACCTATACGAAAAGAGTGGGATGAATAACTGGTGGGGTCATAGCCAGCCGCAGATAAACACTTCTTGAACACGGCTATAAATTGAAATTTCGTCAAGGACGAGCCGTCTGCATGAATTAAAAATGACCCCAGACATCGCGGGCGCATATCCCTAAATGCTGCCACCGCTGTTACATACATATATGTGATTCCGCAATACGGAACACCTCCAGTTGTACTCCCTTCCCCACCTGATCAGTTTTTGACCGTTTAATATAAATCCGAACTGAATCCTTTGAATACTCCAGATCATCCCATTGAAGTCCCCCTTTTGCACGCTTAGACGGGCTAACCAGTTCACTCACCCGCAACGCCCCAAAGAATGCTAATGCAAACGCCTCACCAAATGCAGCGCTTTCAAACTTTGAACAGCAAATCTGTTCTATCTGCCTGAATAGGCCGTGCAACATGTCAAAAGACACCGGGCGCCGACCATCCCTCCTCTTGTGCGCTTTTCTATAACCTTTTACTGCTTGCCTCACCCAAAAATCTTTTGTATGGTCCCGCAGCCCTTGCAGCTTAAAAAGAAAGGCCAAACCCGCCATTTTCTTATCGATGGCAGCTGCCGAGATGCCCCGCTCAAATCCCATATTAATAAAATACAGCATCGCCTGAGGCACCTCCCGGCTCGCAGGGTCGATTTCTAGCCTATTTAAGCATGCCAGCCATTCTTTCCATACCTTGGAGTAATCGTCCCAAGTGGCCTTACTCACTGAGTTTTGGATCCACCTGGCCGCATTCCCAATGCAACGGTCCACATCCAGTCCGGGCAGGTAACCCCCTGCTGCTCCGCGTCTGGTGCCAATTCCCGAAACCTGTCCCACTGAAAACGAGACAGTGCATCAGCTAAGGTGTTTCCACCCAGGTAATTGTACAGCATAGATGAAAACATTCAGTTTCAAACAGCGCAATACTAAATGCCTCAGCAACCTAACCACTGGCAATGACTTGGCTGACAAATGGTTAATCACTTGGACAACACCTAGGTTGTCGCAGTTGAGCCGCACTTTCAAGTTACGAAAGGATTCCCCCCATATTTCCATTGCCACTACAATTGGAAACAGTTCCAGCAGGACCAGGTTCTTCAAGAACCCAGCCTCCACCCATGTTGGGGGCCAGCGTGCTGCACTCCAATTCCTTTGAAAAATGGCCCCGTAGCCCGTAGAACCTGCCGCATCCGTAAATAATTTGAGATCCCAGTTACTGATGGGACCTGACATCCACAAAGCGCGCCCATTGAATGATTCTAGGAACTCATGCCATACCCATAAGTCCTCTCTCTGTTCCTTGTTAAGCATCACAAAGTGAGTGGGGGCCGTGACCCCCGCAGGCGCTGCCGACAACCGCCGGCAAAAAACCCTGCCCATGGGAATTATTCGGCAAGCAAAATTTAGTTTGCCCACTAACGATTGGAGCTGCCTCAATTGCACCTTGCGCTTACCAATGGTCCCACGCACTTCCGCTTTGAGATTTCCCAGCTTGTCCGCCGGCAGTCGGCACTCCATACTCATGGAATCTATCTCAATTCCCAGAAAAACGATAGTGGACGTAGGGCCCTCCGTCTTTTCCGGTGCTAACGGGACCCCAAAACGTTCCGCTATGTGCTGTAAGGTCCCTAATAGGACTGCACAAACATTGGAACCCGCTGGGCCAACACAAAGGAAATCGTCTAGATAGTGGATCACCGATTGGATCCCTGAAACGTCCCTAACCACCCATTCAAGAAATGAGCTAAACTTTTCAAAGAAAGCGCATGAGATAGAACATCTCATCGGAAGGCAGCGATTCACGTAGTACGCCCCATTCCATGTGCAGCCAAGCAAACGGAAACTATCCGGATGAACCGGCAAAAGCCGGAAAGCAGATTCAATATCTGCTTTCGCCAGCAGTGCCCCCCGCCCATAGCGCCGCACCCATGATACTGCTGCATCAAAGGAAGTATACGTCACTGCACACATTTCCGGCGCAATTGAATCGTTGACTGATGCACCCTTCGGAAAAGAAAGATGATGAATCAACCTAAATTTATTTGGCTCCTTCTTAGGGACTACTCCCAAAGGGGAAACCACCAATCCCGGAAGTGGGGTCGAGGTAAAAGGACCGACCATGCGCCCTAATTGTACCTCTTTTTCCAATTTATTCGCAACCACTGATGGATGCATGAGGGCCGACCCTAAATTCTTTGCTAAGGGAGGTGCTGCATCCAAGGAACACAGTATTTTAAAACCATTCTCAAATCCTAAGTCTAATAACTGTGCTGCCTCTCGGTCGGGATATCTACTGAGAAAAGGACGCATCCTTTCCACCAGCACTGGAGTCGTCCGTTTTGTTCGCAGGCTCTCCCCCACGCCCCTTTCCTCTTCTGAAGCACTTGGACAGGGCATGAGATCCCCCGCAACCAGAGCACGTGTGCTTGAACCGGCAGGTTGCACCAAACTTACAGGTGCCTTCATTAAACTGCCAACAAAAGCCCCATTTTTTGTCAGTCGGTTGTCCTGGAGCTGCGTTACCTCCGACCCCTGCCTGAAAAAACTGGTTCGGAGCCCTCGCCGCAGTCATAATCTTAATCCACAGGCTGATGTCCTTATGATCCCAGCGTAGTGAAGGTCGGACGGCCATCCGTTGCCTAAACTGCTCGTCATATCGCAGCCACGCCACTCCTCCGTATGTCCGGTGTGCCTCACTAATGGCATCTAAATACACAATTTAAATGGGCCTTTTCCCCAACCACACTCGCCAGGATAGCGAACGCCTGTAGCCAATTAGAAAAAGTACGCGGAATCAGCCGATACCTGCGTTTTTCTTCATCCTCTTTCTTGCGTTCTTCTGGTTTCAATCTATCCAGATTGAATTTCTCTAAAGGTAATAATGTGAATATCTCCACATATTCCCCTTTCCAAATTTTTCCTTTACTTCTGCTTTAAGATGTGCTCCCAATGGGCCTTCAAAACAGACATACACCTCACTTTTTACAGCATCAGACAATCTGACTGACTCCGCCTTCTTTTCCCCTGTTTTTTCCTGGCTGTCCGAGACCGAAACGCCAGTTGATGTTCCAGGCAGCTCAACCACAGCCGACCCCGCACCAATTGCCGTTGTCTCCACACCTCCACTAACCGCGACCGCCAGAACCGGCGTACTTACCGCAGCCGTCTCCTTTTCTCGTGGTGTGGCCCACGCCCGCGCTGGTGTCGAACTGTCCCCCGTGGTTGATTCAAAACGCTGTACCAAATCCCGCAAACCAGCCAATAAATCCTGCAAGCCTTTATTGCTCGCCCCTTCACTTGCCTCCCTAGGTTGTACTACCGGTGACCTAACCACACTCACCCCCGCTGACCTACCCCCCCCGGAGGAAGCCCCTTGTCTGCCCTGCTCTAATAATTTTTCTAACAAAGAAGAAATAGCAAAAGTAGAGCTGGACTCACCGGGCTGCCCAGGACTGGGCCCAACAGCTGCTATTCCGGAATCCACCGCTGCCGAATGTCCCTGGTCTTCGTCCCTCTCTGACCCGGACAGCTTGCCTTCCGATCTGTCGCTGACCTCTTCCTGACGAACGACTGCTGACTGCACCCCAGAGGGTCCCACTCTGGCTGCCGGGGGTCTCCGCTGTTGCTCTCTACCTACCCGCTGCGCAGCAACACCAGACCCGTGTCCTGGCCTCTTAGATGAACTTCTGTTCCTCTGACCGTACTGGGCCTCAGTTGTTCTCCCTCTGCCTCTGTTCACTACCGATACAGCGCTCCTCACGGTTCTTCCTCTGTCTGGCATAGGGCTGCTGGCCGCCTCGGCCACCTGGCCAGCCCCCCGATTGACTGATGACGCCTGTCGGTCTGACTGACCGCTCGCAGCCCCCCGCGGCTCACCATCCGGCTGTTCCTGACATCTGCGACGCGCTGAGGGGGGGAACCGTGGGTTGCATTGGTCTCCCCCATCCCTGAACTCCGACCTCTGCGCTGTGACCGCTGGCCGTCACCTCGTCTGGCTCCCCGAGCTTGCTGAGCACTGGGGGATGGCTGGCTCGATCTTCCTCTGGGCGGAATATGTGGCCTCTGACCCCCAGGAGCAGAGTCAGGGCTGAAGCGCTCTGGCGGCCTGGAACGGCACGCACGTGGAGTCTCTGGTGCCCCCCCGCTCGGTGCCGCTCTGTCCTCATTAATTATGGCTGCGACCTGAGCCTGCAGCCAGTCTACCCCTTGTGCTGCGGCCACCGCTCATAGCTGCTCGAGCATCGCCGCCGCCGTTACCGCTGCCATTATAGGGGAATATAGTGGAGAGATGTGGAAGCCTGTAGAATCTTCTTCCCGTCGCTCTCCACTGACGTCACTTCCCCCTTCTTCCTCAACTAATCTTCCTTCAGGCAACCTCCCCTGCTACAGCCACTCCCCCTTTCTTAAAGGGGAAATAAAGCAGCTTAATACAGTGTGACAGTGAAGTCCACACAAGTCATGCTGTCCCTACGCTGATCCCCTGCTTTTCTCTGCTCCGGGACCCTCTTTATTGTGGCTGGTCAGTACTCGTGGCAGCCTCATGAAAGGGGAGACATGACTAAAGCTTTTAAATATTTCAAGTGGGTGATTAAGGTTTAGTAGGGCAGTATTTTCAATAGGAAGCTAAGATCAAGAACACAGGGCCGTGACCTCAAACTAGCAGGAGGAAAGATCAAAATTTATCTTAGAAAGTACTATTTTATTTTCACACTAGAGTGCAGTGTGGGAGAGTTCAAAGTTAACGACACCCTAAGAGCAGTGCGTTTGCCCGCAACGGATCACATGGTATAAAGTAATATGTAATGTGGTTGCAGTGTTTGTTTAAAAAAGTAGTGCAAGCACTACTTTTGGTGCTGTTTCTGCCCATTCAAAATGAAAAGGGCTGAAACCGCACTGCACAGGACTGCATGTAGATCACACAGGAACCACACAGCATTCCTGAGAAATTCACATGCAGTTCCCAGTGTGAATGGGCCCTTAATTAAAGAGTAATTCCAGTGGAAATTGGACGCGGTCAAGACTTTTTTGCAAAGCTTCTGCAGCTCCAGATCAACCCACACATTGAAGATCTCAGGAGTGGAGCTGAAGGTAAGAATTTAAGCAGGTATCTGCTACTTAGGCTGGCCTTATACAGTGAAAATTTCTTTCCTGCAACCCCAAGCTGCAGGAAAGAAATTTGCACAATTTCCCCATCAACACAGTGTTCAAGAGTTCATAACCTCCTTGAGAATGCGCGATACCCTGCTAGCATCGTACAGTTCAATAACACAGTAAACAACCTGAAAGGATGTATCCTAACACAATTGCTATGAGGATCAGCATGATCAGCTCAAGGTGTGAAGGTCAGTGGAGGTTCGATCTATGCTTGCTCGACTAGTTTTGCGCATCAGACACGCTTCTTCAGGAGCTAATCATATAAAATTGGTAGTCATGGTGTGGAGTGCCAGTAAGTCAAAAGAGTAGATATGGGGGCGCAGATAGCAGACAGCAATGGATAGGGCAATGGATGTATTAACGATGATAGAAGCCTCCCGGGGTTATTGTTCAAAATGAGGTTTCCAAATAGATGGTCCTCAATATGTATAATCAAGGAAGATATCATACAAGGGTCATAAAGGTAAAGGAAACATGAACAAGCTTCAAAGTAGGGTGCACCAGGATTTGAAGTAGTCCAATGGGAGGAAGATATAAGTGAATAGCCCTGCCTTCATGGGGGTCAATATTGTACCGCCATGGGTATAGTAATCACTCCCCACTGTCCAGGTGGATTGATCAACTTGGTACATTCAGCCTGTCCATTAATGGTTCGACTCTCGGCTGGTTCCTGTTGAATCAGTCGCCATTCAAACCGCATACGGCCGGCCTTAGGGTTTGGGGGTAATATTTAAAGGAAATGGTAGCAGTTGTCCACTAATGTTTGTTTTAGGCTGTTGTTTCTTTACTCCACCCTAAGATCAGTCAGCCAGACAATGTCTGCAGAAGGCCCATAGATCTTCAATATTTCCTAACACGTCTCTTATGCAGCCTACACAGGGTCGGACTTTTCGCCGACGGACCAATTCCGGCAGACAATCCGATCGTGTGTGGGCTTCACCGGACCTTCAGCGGACTTTTCAGTCACAAATCTGACGGACTTTAGATTTGGAACATGCTTCAAATCTTTACGTCGTAACTCCGCCGGACCCAGAAATCCGCTCGTCTGTATGCTAGTCCGATGGACAAAAACCGACGCTAGGGCAGCTATTGGCTACTGGCTATCAACTTCCTTATTGTAGTCCAGTGTACGTCATTATGTACGAATCCGTCGGACTTTTGTGTGATCGTTTGTAGGCAAGTCCGTTCGTTAGAAAGTCCGTAGGAAGTCCGCCAAAAGTCCGTTGAAGTCTGTGGGACAGGCTGTCGGACTTTTGTTGCTGAAAAGTCTGACCATGTGTACGTGACATTATACAGTGCACCGTCTTCTATACAGTAGGCTAAAATGATCTTTGTGTGGCTATTCCTAGGTAGTGTATGAAGTGGGATACAGAGGGTAAGAACTAAACTAAATGTTTTTTTTAAATTATTGTTCTGAGTAATGTATTCTCTTGTTGACACTCACTTTAGCCACTGCTTGTAGTATGGATAAACTGTCATAAGTTAGTGTAGAGTAGACCCTTTGTCAGCAGTAGTGGGTGTGGACTTCCCCTTGCTGCAGAGTACAAGGAGTATCTAATACTAAGGTACTACTGCAGGGCACAATGGGTAATTCTCTGAACAAGCAGTGATCAGAGTAAGCAGTCTTAAAGTGGTGTTCCGGCCGAAATTATACTTTTTAAATAAAAATACCCCTATAATACACAAGCTTAATGTATTCTAGTAAAGTTAGTCTGTAAACTAAGGTCTGTTTTGTTAGTTTATAGCAGTAGTTTGTTATTTTATAAACTTACAGCAGGCCGTGGCCATCTTAAGTGTGGGCATCTGAAGCCAGACTGTATTTCTTCCTGGATCTCATCCTTGCAGATCTCGCACATGCTCAGTGCAGCACAAGCAGTGTAATAGGTTTCAGGTCAGGTTTCTATAACAACGGCAGTGTCAGAGGAAGTTGCCGCCCCTTCCCAGAAGGCATTGCAAACAGGAAATGATGCGATGGGCCACGGCCAGGGAGGAGGAAGTGAAAAATGAATACAGCAGATATACAGTAGGTGCTGAGAAAAAATTTTTTAAAATATCCAATTCGTTTACAGTGCACAGTTTAGTGAGGGATGCTGAAGAATTGTAAAAGTGGGTGAAACTCCACGTTAAGGAAGTGGCACATGTAAAGTTGGTTATACTGGCAAACAATCTGGAACAAGTAACTGTAGAAGGGGGTGCCTGCAAAATGACAAAGAAATCCAAGCAGCTGACCAGGTTCCACATCAGAAACGTACATGTAATTTTAGCACACATGCAAGATAATGGAACTGCAACCCAATCATGCAACCAGGGCCGGGGAGAGCTCTCTGTTTGCACTCACTGTGTCTGACTTGCGGTCCCCACCCCTCAACACAAGAGTTCTTCCATGTAGATAAAGTCAGCGACCAGGTGAGGATGAATAAAATGTCTCTTTATTTCATCCAAGGAGTACACATGTTCCAAACAGAGCCAGCACTAACCAAGTTAATTAGAGTTGGCTCTGTTTGGAACATGTGTACTCCTTGGATGAAATACAGAGAAATTTTCATCCTCACCTGGTTGCCGACTTTATCTACATGACATGTAATTTTAGAACAAATACCAAAGCTCAATTTACAGAGTAGAAATGTTTTTTTGTTTGCATTATATCAGAGAAATGTGTCATAAATGGCCACTACATAACACAGGCACATGCATCAAGAAAGAGTGTCCAGCCACAGGGAACTCCATCTCCTGCCAGCTTGTCGTGGAGGTGACAACCAGTGGCTTATTCTTCCTTCTGACACACAGCCCAAATTAAATGGGATGTGTACACAACCAATAAACCGTAATGGGAGATATTGAAAAATACCACTAAGAGATTGTTCAGATGTTCTTGTTTGACTGCTTTAATCAGGGGCTGGATATTTAAAGGATGACTGCAACTCCTAAGTAGGTCAAGCTTGCCCTGCCAAGACGTAAAAGAAAGTCCATTTCTCCATTCACTACTGATTATTATTATTATTGCCTGTGCTGTATGAGGTTGGTGCCGTGTTTATGTTGCTTTCCGTTCTGTCACATCCAGGAGAGGAGTGAGCACTGATCAAGTGGTGATGGTTGACAGAACTGCATGCAGGGATGGCTATTAGTTTTGTCAAATCAAGGAACAGATCCCATCTTGTTTCTCCCCCTAATTCCCTACCCTCTGACATGTTACAGAGCTTGAGGCACCATAACTGCAACATCATACTGGCCTAGCAAAATCATTGAGAAATTGTCATTAAAGTAGATGTGTCATATTCTTTTGGGAGAGCATACTGGGTCTACATAATTGTTACAGTTTTTTTTTTTTTTTCTTTTAAGCAAATTGGTCATTGTTATGTACCTTGGGTTAATCTACAGAATGGGCCAGTATGTTTTCAAATTTTCTTTGTCTTCTGAAGCATTTGAAACATTAACTGCTTACTTAAAAAGCCTGGTATCAGCTTACCTAGTAGGTTAACTCACATGGAATGACAAAATAGCTCTGTTCTGTATTCAGTTGTTAAAAAAATAATTTAATAAAATAAAAATGTAATTTTCATTAAGCTATGAGTTGAGAGTCCCAGGTCCCTAACTAGTGCTCTCTGGGCTTTAGCTGAAAAGATGTGTATAAACTCCACCAGTGGTAAATACTAAATAGATGTTGTATTTCTTATTCATTGGATTAAAAAGAAATGTAAATTAAATGCAAACGAAAATATTTTAGTACAGAATAAGGCTCCATTCACATTTCTTGTAGCAGGAATCTGCTCACCATTTTGTGTGGGTGATGTGTAAAGTTCTTAAAGTTGCATTTTCCCACAATTGCAGTTGCAGCAAGATTGCACTGCGTTTGGGGTGCTATTTAGAATGAATGGCACCCAAATGCAAGTTGGTCCTTGTGCACCGATTGCCGCGCATCCCATAGAATGCATTAAGATAAAAAAACCTTTACAATCACTTTAACTATGTGCCTAGTCAGTGTTTTTGTGTAAACTGTGTCCTCCTCTTACTAAGGGAAGGGATGGATTTTATTCCCTGCTTTGCAGGGAAACAAGATTCATCACTCTCCCCCTGTCAGAATGTAGCTTTGTCTTGTTTACATAGGCAGAGCTCTGTTCTGTGTCTCTGCTCGACGATCAGCAGACACCCAATGCCTAGCACCTGCAAATCAGCTTCTGCTATGAGCAATCACAGCAGAAGCAGCCCGCCGGCAGCGAGCACGCCCCCTACCTGGAAGTGCAGAATCACGTATATATTTACTATATTGTCAAAAGTATTGGGACACCTGCCTTTACACGCACATGAATTTTAATGGCATCCCAGTCTTAGTCCGTGGGGTTCAATATTGCATTGGCCCACCCTTTGCAGCTATAATAGCTTCAACTCTTCTGGGAAGGCTGTCCACAAGGTTTAGGAGTGTGTCTATGGGAACGTTTGACCATTCTTCCAGAAGCGCATTTGTATGGTCAGGCACTGATGTTGGACGAGAGGGCCTGGCTCGCAGTCTCTGCTCTAATTCATCCCAAAGGTGTTCTATTGGGTTGAGGTCAGGACTCTGCACAGATCAGTCAAGTTCCTCCACTACAAACTCACCCATCTATGTCTTTATGGAGTGAATCTGCAAAGGAGGGCCACCCTGTAGCAATATATTTGCTATAGGGCAGTCCTTAAGTAGTTAAAGTGATACTGAAGGATCACGTTTTTTTCTTTTAAAATAATAAACATGTTATATTTACCTGCTTTGTGAAGTGGTTTTGCACATAGCAGCCCTTATCCTCCTCTTCATGTGTCCCCCGCCAGCACTCCTGGCCCCTCCCCCTTGCCGAGTGCCCCCATAGCAAGCCAATTGATGTGGGACACTCATGCGTGATTGCTTCTTTGTGTTTATAAGACACACAAAGCACAGTTTGGCCCCGCCCCCTGCTCCCTCATCACTGGCTGTGATTGACAACAGCGGGGGCTATGGTCTCAGCTAATGAGAAGGCAGAGACCCGGGAGAGCCGCTGTTCTCATGCACATTACTGGATCGAGATGGGGCTCAGTTAACCAGTTGCCGAACACCGCACGCCGATGTACGTCGGCACAATGGCACGGGCAGGCATAAGGGCTTACCTGTACGTCTCTGCCTGCCCGCGGGCGGGGGGTCCTATTGGACCCCCCCTGGAGGCTGCGGCGGTGGGATTCTCATCAGGAGCGATCTGAGGTGAGGGGGAGACCACTCATTCGTGGCCACCCCCTCACGATCGCTCCTGGCGAATGACAGGCTTCCTTGGCTTCTGTAATGTAAACAAAAGCGGAGGAAGTGATGTCATCTCTCTTCGAGTCGGTCTTTTCGTTCCGGCGCCGAGGAGAGAAGACATCAAGTAAGTTTGCACCAACACTACACTTCCAGTAGAACACGCAGACACACTTTTCACCCCCCATCACCCCCCAGTCACCCCCGATCACCCCCCTGTACCCCCTGTCACAGTGACACCAATAGCAGTTTTTTTTTTTCTGATTATTGCATTGGTGTCATTTGTGACAGTTATAAATGGTAGGGCAGTTAGTGTTAGGCCCCTTTAGGTCTAGGGTACTGCCCTAACCCCCCCTAATAAAGTTTTAACCCCGTGATCACCCCCCGTCGCCAGTGTCACTAAGCGATCGTTTTTCTGATCGCTGTATTAGTGTCACAGGTGACGCTAGTTAGGGAGGTAAGTATTCAGGTTCGCCGTCAGCTTTTTATAGCGTCAGGGACCCCCATATACTACCTAATAAAGGTTTTAACCCCCTGATTGCCCCCTAGTTAACCCTTTCACCAGTGATCACCGTATAACTGTTACGGGTGACGCTGGTTAGTTTGTTTATTATAGTTTCAGGGCACCCACCGTTTATTACCTAATAAAGGCCCTAATAACCCCCTAATCGCCCGGCGGTGATATAAGTTAAGTTTTAGGGTCAGATAGGGTCTGCGTCGCCCCAGGCAGCGTCAGGTTAGTGCCAGTACCGCTAACATCCACGCACGCAGCATACACCTCCCTTAGTGGTATAGTATCTGAACAGATCAATATCTGATCCGATCAGATCTATACTAGTGTCCCCAGCAGTTTAGGGTTCCCAAATACGCAGTGTTAGTGGGATCAGCCCAGATACCTGCTAGCACCTGCATTTTTGCCCCTCTGCCCAGCCCAGCTTACCCAAGTGCAGTATCAATCGATCACTGTCACTTAAAAAACACTAAACACATAACTGCAGCGTTCGGAGAGTCAGGCCTGATCCCTGCGATCGCTAACAGTTTTTTGGTAGCGTTTTGATACAGTCGCTAACAGGAGATTTTTTGCCTGTGAGTCTCTCTAGTGTACCACTAAATTTAGAGCCCAAAATGGCAAATCGAAGGTACACTAGTGAAGAGGCCTACACGTTTCTGAGCATGACAGATAGTGAAGAGGAAGTCACTCATCTGTCAGATTCAAGGCTCAGAATACGAACCTGTAGACAGCAGCGGCTCCATGACAGATAGCTCTGATGATGGAGTTGTGGTCCCTGCCAAGGTCAGGCGTACCAGACCTCAATCTTCTTCTTCTTCTGCTGTTGAGGTGCAAGAACCGCAGGGCTCTCGTATGGAGCAGAGCAGTACTAGCGCCGCAATTCCTTCTGGTGAACTGGCAAGCACCAGCGGCCTAGTACACCCTGGTCGTACATCCAGCACTGCAGTAACACTTGGTGACGTGGCGAGTCCCATAAGTGCAGTTCAAGCTGGCGAGGTGGCAAGCACAAGTAGTGTCCCGCTGCCACCAAGAAGACGAACACAGGCCCGTCGTGCCCATAGTGCCCTTCCTGCTGGATTCGCCAATCCTAATTGGGAACCCACCACTTCTGCAGCACCTGTACTTCCCTCATTCACTGGCCAACCCGGCATTCATGTGAAAATAGTTGATTTTATGCCACTTGATTTTTATTCGCTGTTTTTCACCGAAGATCTCTATAGATCTATTGTGGACCAAAGCAATTTGTACGCTGGTCAACACATCGCCACTATTCCCCAGTCCTCCCTTGCCAGAAATTGGAAACCAATTACGGTTTCCGAATTTAAGATCTTTCTGGGCCTTTCCCTCCTCATGGGCATAACCAAAAAGAGTGAGTTGACGTCATATTGGTCCACTGACCCAATTCACCATATGCCCGTGTTCTCTGCTTTCATGGCCAGGGCACGATACGAGCAGATTTTGCGGTTCATGCACTTCAATGACAATGAACTCTGTCGTCCTCGTGGAGACCCTGGATACGATCGGCTCTACAAAATTCGGCCCCTCGTAAACCACTTCAACCAATGTTTTGCAGACTTGTTTACTCCCCATCAAGTTGTCTGCGTTGATGAGTCCCTGATTAAGTTTTAAGTTTTCTGGCCGCTTGTCATTCAAACAGTACCTACCCAGCAAGCGTGCCAGATACGGGGTCAAGATGTATAAGCTCTGTGACAGGGCCACAGGCTATACATGTAGTTTTATGGTTTACGAGGGAAAAAGATAGCCACGTAGAGCTGACAAACTGCCCTGACTACATAGGAAGCGCTGGCAAGATTGTGTGGGACTTGGTGTCACCCTTATTCGGAAAGGGGTACCACTTATATGTGGACAATTATTACACGAGCGTGCCACTTTTTAGCCACCTTTTTGATCATCAGATTGGAGCATGTGGCACCGTGCGACCTAATCGCCGGGGCTTTCCCCAGCGGCTTGTAGATTCCCGTCTTAGGCTGGGGGAGAGAGCCTGCTTGCAGTGTAATAATTTGCTTGCTATGAAGTGGAGGGATAATAAGAATGTTTTCATGCTTACCTCCCTTCATGCAGATACGATGGTCCAAATTACTACGGCGACTGGTGTTGTGGAGAAACCCCTCTGTGTCCACGAATATAACCAAAATATGGCAGGGGTGGACCTCAACGACCAGTTGTTGGCGCCGTACCTAGTTGCCCATAAGGCCAGACGCTGGTATAAAAAAGTGTCTGTATACTTCAATTGGCTTTGCTGAACGCTTATGTGCTATACAGAGCTTCAGGACGAACTGGATCCTTCCTTAAATTCCAGGAAGAGATCTTTCAGAGCCCTTCTGTTTCCAGACGGTGCTCCACCTCACTTTCCCAATCCAAATGCAGTAAGCCGGCTGCATGAGAGGCATTTTCCTTATGTCCTCCCGTGTACCCCTACCCAACGAGCCCCCCAAAGAAAATGTTGTGTCTGCAGAAAGTGCGGATATAGGCGTGACACCCGCTATTATTGTCCCTCCTGTCCTGACAATCCTGATCTTTACATTGGTGAATGTTTTGAGCGCTACCATACACTAGTTGAGTTTTAGCGTAGGGTACAGCATTGCACAGACTAGGCACACTTTCACAGGGTCTCCCAAGATGCCATCGCATTTTGAGAGACCTAAACCTGGAATCGGTTACAGTTACAAAAGTTACAGTTATAAAAAAAATGTAAAAAAAAAGTAAAAAAAAAAAATAAACAAAAAAATATAAAATAAAAAAAACAAAATAGTTGTCATTTTATTGTTCTCTCTCTCTATTCTCTCTCTATTGTTCTGCCCTTTTTTTTAACTGTATTCTATTCTGCAATGTTTTATTGTTGTTTTGTTTTATCATGTTTGCTTTTCAGGTATGTAATTTTTTAATACTTTACTGTTTACTGTGTTTTATTGTTAACCATTTTTTTGTTTTCAGGTAGGCCATTCAGCTGTAGCGCGGATTTATTTATCTTGACAGCAACAGCGTTTGCTCCCACGATACATAAAGCCGTGACTCCAGCGCTGTCGGAGGTGATTTCACCACCATAGTTACATACTTCAGCATATATGCCGAAGCATGGGGCAGCAGGGGCGGAGGAGTGATTTGCTCCTACCTTTTGCGGGAGGATGCCCCCATGTTTTGGCATATATATATTTTAGGCACAGGTTGCGTTAAAAAATGTTTTTTTTTTATGTTTTTTTGGATTTGCTTTGCAGGTATGGTAAGTCTTAGTGTTATACTGTAATGTTACTTTGTTTTATTGTTAACCATCATTTGTTTAGCAGGTACGCCATTCAGTTGCAGCGCAGATTTATTTATCTTGACAGCAACAGCGTTTGCTCCCACGATACATAAAGCCGTGACTCCTGTGCTGTCTGAGGTGATTAGACCACCACAGTTAAAAAAAGAGCATATATGCCGAAGCGTGGGGGCAGCAGGGGCGGAGGAGCGATTTGCTCCTAACTTTTGGGGCGGATGCCCCTATGCTTCAGCATATATAAATGGTGCATGTATGCCCATCATTAGAAGTGGGTGGATGAAGGGAGGTATTCTAATGGTGGGCCTACCCACCGATCAATATCTTTTTTTCGTTCAGCCCACAGGCTGCATGAAAAAAAGATTACAATATATGTCCAACAAGGACCAGCAACGTACTGGTATGTTGCTGAACTTTGAGTGGTTATACCAGAATGATGCCTGCAGGTTTAGGTATCATCTTGGTATCATTCTTTTCGGCCAGCGGTCGGCTTTCATGTAAAAGCAATCCTAGTGGCTAATTAGCCTCTAGACTGCTTTTACAAGCAGTGGGAGGGAATGTCCCCCCCCCATCATCTTCCATGGATTTCTCTGGCTCTCTTGTCCCAACAGGGAACCTGAGAATTCAGCCGGTGATTCAACCAGCTGACCATAGAGGTGATCAGAGACCAGAATGGCTCCAATCATCTCTATCGCCTAAGAAACCGGAAGCTACGAGCATTTCATGACTTAGATTTCGCCGGATGTAAACAGCGCCATTGGGAAATTGGGAAAGCATTTTATCACACCGATCTTGGTGTGGTCAGATGCTTTGAGGGCAGAGGAGAGATCTAGGGTCTAATAGACCCCAATTTTTTTAAAAAAAGAGTACCTGTCACTACCTATTGCTGTCATAGGGGATATTTACATTCCCTGAGATAACAATAAAAATGATAAAAAAAAAAAAAAAATGAAAGGAACAGTTTAAAAATAAGATAAAAAAGAAAAAAAAAGGAAAGAAAAAGAAAAAAAAAAAAAAGCACCCCTGTTCCCCCCTGTTCTCGCGCAAAGGCGAATGCAAGCGTCGGTCTGGCGTCAAATGTAAACAGCAATTGCACCATGCATGTGAGGTATTACCACGAAGGTCAGATCGAGGGAAGTAATTTTAGCAGTAGACCTCCTCTGTAAATCTAAAGTGGTAACTTGTAAAGGCTTTTAAAGGCTTTTAAAAATGTATGTAGTTTGTCGCCACTGCACGTTTGTGCGCAATTTTAAAACATGTCGTGTTTGGTATCCATGTACTCGGCCTAAGCTCATCTTTTTTATTTCATCAAACATTTGGGAAATATAATGTGTTTTAGTGCATTAAAATTTAAAAAAGTGTGTTTTTCCCCAAAAAATGCGTTTGAAAAATCGCTGCGTAAATACTGTGTGAAAAAAAAATGAAACACCCACCATTTTAATCTGTAGGGCCTTTGCTTTAAAAAAATATATACTGTTTGGGGATTCAAAGTAATTTTCTTTAAAAAAAAAACATTTTTTTTCATGTAAACAAAAAGTGTCAGAAAGGGCTTTGTCTTCAAGTGGTTAGAAGAGTGGGTGATGTGTGACATAAGCTTCTAAATGTTGTGCATAAAATGCCAGGACACTTCAAACCCCCCCCAAATGACCCCATTTTGGAAAGTAGACACCCCAAGCTATTTGCTGAGAGGCATGTCGAGCCCATGGAATATTTTATATTGTGACACAAGTAGCGGGAAAAAGACAATTTTTTTTTTTTGCACAAAGTTGTCACTAAATGATTCCTCAAACGTGCCATGGGGATATGTGAAATTACACCCCAAAATACATTCTGTGGCTTCTCCTGAGTACAGGGATACCACATGTGTGAGACTTTTTGGGAGCCTAGCTGCATACGGGACCCCGAAAACCAAGCACCGCCTTCAGGCTTTCTAAGGGTGTAAATTTTTTATTTCACTCCTCACTGCCTATCACAGTTTCGGAGGAATGCCCAATGGAACCCCCCCCCCAAAAAAAATTACCCCATTTTGGAAAGTAGACACCCCAAGCTATTTGCTGAGAGGTATGGTGAGTATTTTGCAGACCTTGCTTTTTGTCACAAAGTTTTGAAAATTGAAATCTTTCTTCATTTTCAAAAACAAATGAGAGCTGCAAAATACTCACCATGCCTCTCAGCAAATAGTTTGTCATTTTCCCGCAAAATATAAAATATTCCATGGACTCAACATGCCTCTCAGCAAATAGCTTGGGGTGTCTACTTTCCAAAATGGGGTCATTTGGGGGGGGTCTTGTGCCATCTTAGCATTTTATGGCCTTCAAAACTGTGATAGGAAGTGAGGAGTGAAATCAAAAATTTACGCCCCTAGAAATCCTGAAGGCGGTGCTTGGTTTTCAAGGCCCCGTACGCGGCTAGGCTCCCAAGAAGTCCCACACATGTGGTATCCGCGTACTCAGGAGAAACAGCAGAATTTATTTTGGGGTGCAATTCCACATATGCCCATGGCATGTTTGAGCAATATATCATTTAGTGACAACTTTGTGCAAAAAAAAAAAGTTTGTAATTTTCCCGCAACTTGTGGCAAAATATAAAATATTCCATGGACTCAACATGCCTCTCAGCAAATAGCTTGGGGTGTCTACTTTCCAAAATGGGGTCATTTGGGGGGGGGGGGGTTGTGCCATCTTAGCATTTTATGGCCTTCAAAACTGTGATAGGTAGTGAGGAATGAAATAAAAAATTTACGCCCTTAGAAATCCTGAAGGCGGTGCTTGGTTTTCGGGGGCCCCATACGCGGCTAGGCTCCCAAAAAGTCCCACACATGTGGTATCCCCGTACTCAGGAGAAGCAGCAAAATGTATTTTGGGGTGCAATTCCGTGTATAACCATGGCATGTGTGAGCAATATATCATTTAGTGACAACTTTTTGGAAAATATATATATATATTTTTTTTGGTCATTATTCAATCACTTGGGACAAAAAAATAAAATATTCAATGGGCTCAACATGCCTCTCAACAATTTCCTTGGGGTGTCTACTTTCCAAAATGGGGTCATTTGGGGGGGGGGGGGTTGTACTGCCCTGCCATTTTAGCACCTCAAGAAATGAGATAGGCAGTCATAAACTAAAAGCTGTGTAAATTTCAGAAAACGTACCGTAGTTTGTAGACCAATAACTTTTGCGCAAACCGATAAATATACGCTTATTGACTTTTTTTTTACCAAAGACATGTGGCTGAATACATTTTGGCCTAAATGTATGACTAAAATTGAGTTTATTGGATTTTTTTATAACAAAAAGTTGAAAATATCATTTTCTTTTCAACATTTTCGGTCTTTTTCCGTTTATAGTGCAAAAAATAAAAACCGCAGAGGTGATCAAATACCATCAAAAGAAAGCTCTATTTGTAGGAAGAAAAGGACGCAAATTTCATTTGGGTACAACATTGCATGACCGCGCAATTAGCAGTTAAAGCGATGCAGTGCCAAATTGTAAAAAATGCTCTGGTCAGGAAGGAGGTAAAACCTTCCGGGGCTGAAGTGGTTAAGTATAAGGGGATCTGGGGTGGATGCTGCGCACAGAAGTTTTTTACCTGCGTGCATAGAATGCACGCAGGTAAAAAAAACCTTCAGTCTTTACAACCCCTTTAATATATGTTTACTGAAATTTTGTGCTTGATAAACTGTTGCACAAATACTGTGCAACATAAAGAATTGGAACGACCTCTGTTTTATTCTCCATGATGTCTGCTGTGAGAAAATATATTATGCTTGGGGGTTTAAACTAATCTTCACACCTGAAATTATTTTTCAAACATATGTGCAAAAAAGAAAAAAAAAAAAAAAAAAAAACGCAAAAATGGCTCTGGCAGTGAAAGGGTTAAAATAACAATTCCAAGAATGCATTCTATGTCTGAATTTACAGTTTTACAGCAGGTTACAATGACCCATTTAAATAGACATAGTGTGCAATTCATCCTGGATGATTCTTTCTGCTAGGTTATTGTGTGGCTGCCAAATTTTCATTTGCAGTCAAAAGCAGAATACAAACTGTTTTTGCTTTGAATTAGGACTTTCAATAGCACTAATGATAAGCGCTAATGATATTCAGTGCTCCAAGCAGCTGCTTGATGCTTGTCAAATCCTTATTCCACATAGTTTTGTGTAATAAATTCCATTTCTTTTTCATCAACTCTTCAGATCAATCCATCTCTTTATTGGACTGCCTATCATGTCTTGGATCACAGCAACAGTAAGAAATAACCCTAAACATGTATACAGTACATCTCAAACTATACAGTATGTGACAAATAATGATCCCTTCCCCAATTAAATGAACAGTTAATAATTATCAGAAAATAAGCATTCTGCTACCCTCACAGTAATATGGTTCCGTGGCTAAATCACTGGCTGCTTTCCTAATTATTGTCTTGTAATCTTGTAATTATGTTGCCACACACAGAACGCTACCCGGATGAGCCTGTAATTGGATTTCAAAGAAGAAGAAATCCAGTGATAGAACATCCTGCAGAAATGTTTAGGATGTCGTTACGAGTGTTAAGCCCACAGGTTTTATTTACTATAGTCTGCTCTCAGCTCTATTTATAGCTAAGATAAAAAACTTGCGCACAATCAGCACTGTATGAGGGAAAAAAAACGCCACAAACCTGGCTGCTAAAAACTGCTAACGAGCTAATTAGAATCAAAATTGTTTGCTATTCGTTCACCAAGTGGTGGGAAACCCTGGAGCATACCAAACATGTGATATTTATGTATGTCCCAGAAATAGGAATTTGTTGATAATGTCAGTATTCTCACAATAAATGATTAGGCTATATGCCATAACATTTCTTAGTGTATACTCATGGCAACATACTCATGGGTAAAGGTTTTGTGTCTTTAACCCTATAGGACCAGTTGCCCCACAAGAGACACATTTTTTTCCGTATTCACATATAGATTGGTTGCTTTGTGCATTACTTTTATATTTTTTAATGTACAGTATCTCACAAAAGTGAGTACACCCCTCACCTTTTTTTAAATATTTTATTATATCTTTTCATATGACAACACTGAAGAAATGACACTTTGCTACAAAGTAAAGTAGTGAGTGTACAGCTTGTATAACAGTGTAAATTTGCTGTCCCCTCAAAATAACTCACACAGACATTAATGTGTAAACCGCTGGCAACAAAAGTGAGTACACCCCTAAGTGAAGATGTCCAAATTGGGCCCAAAGTGTCAATATTTTGTGTGGCCACCATTATTTTCCAGCACTGCCTTAACCCTCTTGGGCATGGAGTTCACCAGAGCTTTACAGGTTGCCACTGGAGTCCTCTTCCACTCCTCTATGAGGACACCACGGAGCTGGTGGATGTTAGAGACCTTGTGCTCCTCCACCTTCCATTTGAGGATGCCCCACAGATGCTCAATAAAAACGAATACAATATGTAACAAAGGTGTACTCACTTTTGTGAGATACTGTGTATATATATATATATATATATATATATATATATATATATATTCTCAAAAGTAGTGTCCTTAGGGTTCAATACTGAGTTGGCCCACCCTTTGCAGCTATAACAGCTTCAACGCTTCTGGGAAGGCTGTCCACAAGGCTTTGGAGTGCGTCTATGGCAGTGGTTCTCAACTCCTGTCCTCAGGACTCACTAACAGGCCAGGTTTGCAAGATAACTGAAATGCATTACAGGTGATATCATTTGCTGCTCAGTGATTGCAGTATTCTAGTCTGCATCTCCCCAAGGTAATACTTAAAATCTGGCCTGTTAGGGGGCCCTGAGGACAGGAGTTGATAACCACTGGTCTATGGTAATGTTTGACCATTCTTCCAGAAGCGCATTTGTGAGGTCAGGCGCTGATTTTGGGGGCGAGAAGGCCTGGCTCGCAGTCTACAGTCTAATTCATCCCAAAGGTGTTCTATCGGGTTGAGGTCAGGACTCTGTGCAGGCCAGTCAATTTCCTCCACCCCAAACTCGCTCATCCATGTCTTTATAGACCTTGCTTTGTGCACTGGTGCGCAGTCATGTTGGAAGAGGAAGGGGCCATTCCCAAACTGTTCCCACAAAGTTGGGAGCATGAAATTGTCCAAATTGTCTTGGTATGCTGACTCCTTAAGAGTTCCCTTCACTGGAACTAAGGGGCCAAGCCCAACCCCTGAAAAACAACCCCACACCATAATCCCCCCTTCACCAAATGATTTGGACCAGAGCACAAAGCAAGGTACATAAAGACATGGTTGAGCGAGTTTAGGGTGGAGGAACTTGACTGGCCTGCACAGAGTCCTGACCTGTTTGGGATAAATTAGAGCGGAGGCTGCGAGCCAGGCCTTCTCGTCCAACATCATTGCCTGACCTCACAAATGCGCTTCTGGAAGAATGGTCAAACATTCCCATAGACACACTCCTAAACCTTCTGGACAGCCTTCCCAGAAGAGTTGAAGGTGTTATAGCTGCAAAGAGTATAGTGGGCCAACTCAATATTGAACCCTACAGACTAAAGACTCGCAAACACGATCAGATTTTTCGCCAGGAAATGAGTAATGACAGGCTGTTGGCGGAAACGTGTGTATGCTCCATCGGACAATTGTTGTCAGATTTTCCGCGGACAAATGTTGGATAGCAGGTTTTAAAATTTTCTGGACAAATGTTGATTTTCCGAGCGTGTGTACACAAGTCCGTCGGACAAAAGTCCAAAGTACATACATGCATGCTTGGAAGCAAGGACAAGCCAGAAGCGGTCGGTCTTGTAAACTAGCGCTCATAATGGAGAATTAACATCCGTGACGTGGCAAATTATGAAATCTCAAAACGCAGCGCACAATTCTCTTCTTCTGTAATGGGATAATAATGAAGCTGCTTTGCTGGTGATACTGATGGAGTTATTGCAAACTAATTTTCAAAGGCTTTTTTTTTTCTAATGATATCAAGAATAATTTATATATTTTTTTTTTATTTGGGCAAGTTGCCACAACACCATTATCCCGTAGTTTTTTTTTTTTTTTTAATAATCTTTATTTAGCAAAACAATTTTTACAATTTTTACAACATCTATATATTCATATTTTATCAGTAGTATATAAAGAACTTCCGCAGTATGAAACAACAAAGAAAGAAAGACCATTGCGCAGGCAGTGTGATATGTAATCCCTATATAATAAGGGTAAAAAATTCACTCACACTTTTCAGCAGAATAAATCGCATATGGTAAGGTCAGTTGCATACAGCTAACAGCTGGGATCTCCTCACACGCCAACAGTGTACACACAGCACTGCTCGTCACTGGCTCCTCCCAGGAGGTGATGTATGAGGATATAGAGTTTGTTTAAAGTGATTTTTCTCATCAAGTACACTATACACTTAGTCCAACCTATCATATATTCACATATAACAATTTAAATCCGAAAATTACTAAAATATGAGCAAAGGGACAATATTAGTTGAGACCTCCCTATTAATTGTTTTGAATGTTAAGAAGTCTGGCCATATAGGACAATACGGAACACTTACCCGACATCCGCTGACCACATACTCATTTTTATAAACATCAAATTACAGGTGCCTCACCCTACACCTTCCCCACTGGGTCCAAATGCGTGGCTCCTTGCAAGCCCCGTGGACTACAGACATGCCCAGAGGGGACAGAGGGAATGAGCAAACATTGTGGGACCACCGCACGCAACGGTTTTTATTAATTCTAACTATGCGACACAGGCCCACCTTCCCATCCCCAAATGGTAAGTACTTCACCATATGTATGGAGATGTACTTTCAAAACCTTTAAAATATCATGAAATGATCTATCATGTTTTGTATATTGTAGAAAATCCTTAATGGAACTGTTTTGATGTATCTCTTTAGAATTTAAACGCCCGTTCCCCTCCTAACACATACGAGTTGCAATAAGAGTAGAGGTATATCCCAATTCTTTGAAAACACAGCAGATAATTTCCCTTCCAGTTACATATTTAGGTTATACAAAGCGATCTGCAATAGGCAGAATTAGCCTAAATTTAAGGGAATCGTTATTCGGTCAAAATAGACAAAGCTAGGTAGCCAAGTCTAGGAGGAATAAACTCCATGAGTGAAATAGACAATATTTCTCCCTCCTTTTTGTTTCATTTGGAAACCTCTACCTCTACCTCTAGCTCTTCAAATTAGATAATAAAATCGCATCAATATATTATACACACCAACTAATACAATTTTAACAATCATGGTTGCCTTTCGGTACACACATTATTTATGATGTGTGTCCCGCATGGAGCGCCACGTCTCTCTTGTCACCTTTGGGCTGGTCCCTCTTTTCCACTCGGCTTCCCGGCACGGTGGGGAGACGCAGTTACCCGGCGTCTCCCCACACATGTGCTTCCACGGTGGGACCCATTCTTGTTTGGGCCACTGGAGGGAGCTCCTCTCCGTGCTGGCGGCGTTCCTGGATCACCGCCGGACGATTAGGGGTTTCGCGCGTGCGAGGTTTGACCTGCGCATGCATGAAACGTCATGACGTCACACATATTGCGTCGGGGCTGACGGCTGTTGCTGGGGCATCGCCTTCCGGAACGCCAAGCGGGCCACGCCCAGCGTCACATCATTTATCCATCTTGTTGTGACGCAGACTCTGATCAATAGGGGGAGCTCCATGCTCTCCCAATTGTTGACCATTGTTAGTTCACTCTGCGTGTGTCCTTTTCCGCCAGGCTCTGTCATCACGCTCTGATGACGCGCTCGCTAATCGGGCTCATGCGCAGTGAACATTTTTGGCCGGTCCGGACGACGTCACATCGGCCACGCCGATTGGTGACGACGGGCGGGACGTGCATTCAAAGGTGGATAGGGCTGGGGCATTTCCCAAACAGGAGATGCTATTGACGGTCGCCGGTTACGCCCAGCTTGCTCTATTCATTGCCTCTAGGTATGTTCCATCCATCCCTATGGGCTCACCCCATTCACCACTCATTCCTGTCCTAAAAACAATTCCTAACTGCCTATTTTGTTTTATGTTTGCTTACTTTATAGGACACTCAATCATTCTCCCTATTTTCCTCATCCCCATTATTCTTGGCTTACCCTCTGGAAGGCCCCTTGTATATGCATATGCCAAACACTTCTCTGGATTCCTGCATAATGGATCTATTTTACCTATTAGTACTCCATTCAAGACTTCTCTGCCCCTAATTACTTTAGCCTTCCAGCATAATTTTCTTAGCTTCACCCTCTAATTGGTGAGTTGTTTTATATATCATTCTACAAATTATTTGCATTACTATGGTCTCTCCCTTTTTATTACTATCTCAATATCCTTATTCCTTTCTAGGCAAGCAATATACTAATGCTAATTCTGGACTCTGCGTATTTTTTCACTACAATCCCAGGCCGTCCCTGTCCTAATAATTGTATTTTAAACAATCTTGGTATCCTAAGCTACATTATATAGTGAGTATTATTTGTTTTGCATTAGTACTCTGCTTGGAGTCACTATCATTGATCAATTATATTTATCTCAATCTCTATATGCACTGTTATCTCTATGGGATATTAATATATTTTGGCTACATACCTTCTTCCATTATTTTACATCGTTTGATAATGTTTTGTACGCCCCCGTGGTGACCGTTTGTTCTGCTCCCCACTGTTCTGCTCACTCTATGCTGATGCAGTCCGGCCTTTGTGGGTTTCTTTAGCTGTTTTGACTGATGATAAACCTTTTTTGTTTACTAGAATATTGTATATTGATTATATATTTTATCTATTTCTGTCTAGCCACAATAATCTTTGCTCCTGAAGAAGCGTGAAGGCACGCGTAACATGTTGAGCACAGTCTCTAGTTGAAATATTTATCGTATGTCCACTGTCCAGCCATACCCTCGGATCTTTACTTACCTTGGATTGGTGTCCAGATTTCCGGGTCTTGTATATATTTGTATGGCTTTGTACAGTGGCAACTTTATTGAACATTGAATATTTATGCATCTAGATTGCTTTGTGTTTTTTAATAATTGCATTTTATATGTTTTTTCACTAAATAAAAAATCCTTTTGTAAATTACTTTGTATTATTGTGCCTAAAAAGTCCAAAGTCCCCTCCCATGATCTCTATGCATCTCTCCCAAAACCGTTCACTCATGCTTCAAAACCATATTCCTTTCCCATATAAAGAATCAGTGCCCCCAAAATGGCAAAGATTCTTCTCAATTGCTTTGGCTCATTTCTTGAAACAGACCAGACGTTCTCAACTCTCTTGTTGCTTTTGCCAAAATAGCCTGGATGGTTCGGCACAACACCATGGTTCACCTTCAAAAGCTCATATCTTTCCCAAAACAGTTCACTCATGTGTCAAAAATAAATTTCTTTCTCATTCAAATAGTCAGTGCCCCCAAAATGCTTCGTCCCTTTGGCATTGTGTAAGCACTGCAAGTCAAAATGTTTAGATGTTTTGTCTCTATGGCAGAGGGCCATTGAAATATCCCTCATGTCCACCTTTCAGTCTTAGCCCAGTCCTTCATTGACAATGGTTACTGTACAGGTTTTGTCTAGCTAACTGACTACAATTGTGTATAAAACTGAAAAAAAAAGAAAAGATTTTAGGGTAAGAGTAACCTCCAAGGTTTGACATCACACATTGGACTCATACTGCCAAGGAAAAATTACTTTATAGTATTGTAACCATTATCATTCACACACAAAGTAACTTCCATACATCAGAGTAAAAATAAAATGTATACAGCATAATATATGGAAATACAAACACACAAACAAAAAACAAGGAAAATTACATTTAGCCTACAATGCTGTAAATAAAGCTGGAGTTTCACAACTACTGTAACATCTCTTCACTGGCCACCATCCTCACCCTCCTGCTCATCCACACGCTGCTGTCTGTCTGGCCACAGATTCTCGTCAACATTGCAGCATATATCCTCCCTTGCAATGCAATGAGGGATTAAACGGTGTGCATGTCGCAACCATCCCCTACACTGATCTCCTGTAATACCCTCACAGGCAGCGTCCATTGCATGGAGCAGGGACCTCTGATCTTGAGCCCAATGCTCATACACTCTCCACCTCCAAGCGGAGAAAAACTCCTCAAAAGGATTGAGGAAAGAAGAGTAAGGTGGTAGGAACACCATATCCATCCTTGAAGGAGAAGTGAACCAGGCCCTGATAAGCATGCCACGGTGGAAATTCACATTGTCCCATACAATTATATATTGTGGTAGGTGAGGCCCTATGAGACCTCTCTCATTTTCAGGGATCAAATCCAAATGAAGGCGGTCCAAGAAGATGAGGAGCTTCTGTGTATTGTATGGGCCAAGACTGGGGATGTGAGTGGCCACACCATTCTCAGAAATGGCAGCACACATAGTTATATTGCACCCTCGCTGGCCTGGGACATCCACCGTGGCCTGCTGGCCAATAAAATTATGGCCACATCTTCGGCCCTTGGCCAGGTTGAAGCCAGCCTCATCCACATGCACGAGTATGTGAGAGGTCTCGTTTCCTTCGAATGCTCTACAATAGAGTAAAAAAACAAAACATCAAATCAGTCATACAGAAGAGTCATACACTACAGTTACAGACAGTTACATAGGAATGTTCTATGTTCTACACAAGTTCAATATACTACTGGCCAGTATTCCAGTGGTTCCAAACCTGGGGTACATGTACCCTATGCAGAGGTACTACAGGGGGTATTTGACAGAAAGGGGAGGGGAAAAATTATCAACGAGTAGACTTACTGAAATGTTACAGTAAAACCCACAGTATTAGATTTACATGGGAGGCACTACTGTAATTGCAGCTCTTTGACCCTTTTTCTTACTGTATTGTATGTCATATTCTTCAAAATAAGAATTATAATGATAATTGAATCATACAGTAAGCTGCAGTTTTTAGGCAAAATGTTTATAAATCAGATACGTAAATCAAATACTTTCATACCTGGATTAGCTGGATTCAGAAATCAGGTAAAGTGGGTACTGAAACCAATACATTTTGGGAACCACTGCTTACGGTAATTGTAAAAAGGTTATCTTGATGGACACCCAGTGACTGATTTATATGTACATACTGGTACCGCAGCTCTTTCACTCTGTCAGAGTTCCTCTCAAATGGTACCCTGTAAATTTGCTTCATTGTCATCTGATGCTTCTTCAATATGCGGGCTATTGTGGAGATGCTTATAGAGTTGACATTTTGGAATATGGCATTGTCTTGTAGGATTACAGTGCGGATCTGTCTTAATGTGATGGCATTATTTGCAAACACCATGTTACAGATCTCTTGTTCTTGTTGTTCATTGAGAAGTTTTCCTCGGCCACCTGTGCCAGGTTGTCGTCCAATCCTAGACATAGAATTCAAAGGACAACACTCCATTCGTAATTTATACCTTATGTATTCCGTACAGAATGAGTTACCAATGTAATCGTATTGTTGTTTTACTTACAGTAACTTTACCACAATTCTAATGCATCACTGCACAGTGACTGGAATACTACTGTAAACTGTATCATCAATATTGTAGAAAATAAACTATTCCATAGTATATATTTTACAATATTTTTCTTGTCATTGTTAGTATCATACGTAACATCCCACTGAGGTAAGATACTGTAATACTATAGGCCTATCACACACACACACACACACACACACACACACACACACACACACACACACACACACACACACACACTAAATGAATATGTAAATGAGTAAATAAACATGTTTGTTGCTGTATGCAGTGTCCTGTCCTATACATTATATTATTCCATCATTGACTGACTACATACCTGTTTTCCCTGCGAAAGGTTTGGATGATAGAGGAGACTGTAGAGCGAGGCACATTAGGCTGCACTCGGTGACCTGCCTCCGCCATTGTGAGGCCATGGTTGATGACATGGTCTATAATTGTGGCCTGAATTTCATCAGGGACAGCATGGTGTCTTCGTGCTCCTCGGCCTTCTCCCCCTATTCCACCACCACCACGCACGCTTACTCCTTCTCCTCTTCTACTTTCTCTTCCTCGAGCAGGCAGTTGCCCTTGTTCATTTACTTGGCCAGGTGCCTCCATGTTCAGAAATTGTACTGGTCCTGCATTGTCAAGCTCTATATATACATGTTTGGCAGCATTCACAATCATGGACAGCACCTGTCAGGTAACTAAACATACTGTTTGACTGGTCATCTGAGTCCAACTCCTCCTTCGTTAGTCAAGTTCTAGTTGCACCTGACTGTCAATTGCTGTAATCATTTTATGAAATGTTCCAAGAGATTCATATATGGTATTCATGGCATTATGTTGCTGAATAATTTTGACAATTGAACAGACTATTGTGCATGTGATGACTTAAACAATGAAATGACACTGACACGTTTTGGAGAGAACAACCATTAAACTGAGAATTGACAATCAGTTTAGATGAACAAGATCTATTCACTTGGAAATTGTGCTAAATGTAGGCTACTTGTACTTTTTCATTTGAAAGATGTACTGAGACATTGAGACATGTACTGAGACATTTGCAATTTGATGAAATGAATGACTAATTAAATTCAGTTGTGAACAATTGCCAAGCGGTTTGGAGATTTGTCCATGTTGTTTTGAGAATGTCATTTCTGTTTCAAGAAATGAGCCAAAACAATGGAAAAAAACTGTAAGTAAATAAAAATATATATAAATATATAGTATATTCCATAAGTGTATCAAAAAACAAACACAACTGATAAGTCCTCAATAGAGTGCAATAAATATATGAGTGGTCACTCTTCAATCAGGTGAAGCAGCTACAAATCCACGATAAAGTGCAGTGAATATACTTTATTCACTAATGCCCTGTACACACGGTCGGACATTGATTGGACATTCAGACAACAAAATCCATGGATTTTTTCCGACGGATGTTGGCTCAAACTTGTCTTGCATACACACGGTCACACAAAGTTGTCGGAAAATCCGATCGTTCTGAACGCGGTGACGTAAAACACGTATGTCGGGACTATAAACGGGGCAGTAGCCAATAGCTTTCCTCTCTTAATTTATTCTGAGCATGCGTGGCACTTTGTGCATAGGATTTTTTCCTATGGAAAATGTGTGATGGAGCCTACACACGGTTGGAATTTCCGACAACAAGGTCCTATCACACATTTTCCATCGGAAAATCCTATCGTGTGTATAGGGCATTAGGCTAGGTTGACACTGCTGAAATACCATTTTTATCCAACTTTCAGTATGATTGTTTCGTGCTACTTGGATGCAATTTAGTTGCAACTCTGATGCAACTTTGATTAAGTTTGTATATGCTATGGGGCCAAATTCGCACTAGAATTGTGCCAATGTAGTAGAGGAACCTTTGCCAAAATTGCTCTGTGCTGATATGCACTGATGTGCCTTGACATGAATTGATGTGAACTGACACCATTGAAAACAATGTGATTTTCCTTACCATGCAATTCTCTGCAACTCAAGTTGTATCTGAAATCAAGCTAGTGTGAACCAGGCCTTATTGTTTACATGTTATAGCAAATATGTAATTTCTTTGTATTTTAAAGTGAACATATTGGGGTTGATGTACTAAAACTGGAGAGTGCAAAATCTGGTACAGCTGTGCATGGTAGACAATCAGCTTCCAAATTCAGCTCGTTCAGTTAACCACTTCAGCCCCGGAAGGATTTACCCCCTTCCTGACCAGAGCACTTTTTACAATTTGGCACTGAGTCGCTTTAACTGCTAATTGCGCAGTCATGCAATGCTGTACCCAAACGAAATTTGAGTCCTTTTCTTCCCACAAATAGAGCTTTCTTTTGATGGTATTTGATCACCTCTGTCATTTTTATCTTTTGCGCTATAAACGGAAAAAGACCAAAGATTTTGAAAAAAAATGATATTTCTACTTTTTGTTATAAAAAAAATCCAATAAACTCAATTTTAGTCATACATTTAGGCCAAAATGTATTCGGCCACATGTCTTTGGTAAAAAAAAAGTCAATAAGCGTATATTTATTGGTTTGCGCAAAAGTTATAGTGTCTACAAACTACGGTACATTTTCTGGAATTTACACAGCTTTTAGTTTATGACTGCCTATGTCATTTCTTGAGGTGCTAAAATGGTAGGGCAGTACAACCCCCCCCCCAAATGACCCCATTTTGGAAAGTAGACACCCCAAGAAAATTGCTGAGAGGCATGTTGAGCCCATTGAATATTAATTTTTTTTGTCCCAAGTGAGTGAATAATGACAAAAAAAAAATTACAAAAAGTTGTTACTAAATTATATATTGCTCACACAGGCCATGGGCATAAGTGGAATTGCACCCCAAAATACATTTAGCTGCTTCTCCTGAGTATGGGGATACCACATGTGTGGGACTTTCTAGGAGCCTAGCCGCGTACGGGGCCCCGAAAACCAAGCACCGCCTTCAGGATTTCTAAGGGCGTAAATTTTTTATTTCACTCCTCGCTACCTATCACAATTTTGAAGGCCATAAAATGCCAAGATGGCACAAAACCCCCTCAAATGACCATATTTTGGAAAGTAGACACCCCAAGCTATTTGCTGAGAGGCATGTTGAGTCCATGGAATATTTTATATTTTGATACAAGTTGCGGGAAAGTGACAATTTTTCTTTTTTTGCACAAAGTTCTCACTAAATGATATATTGCTTACACAGGCCATGGGCATATGTGGAATTGCACCCCAAAATACATTCTGCTGATTCTCCTGAGTACGGGGATACCACATGTGTGGGACTTTTTGGGAGCCTAGCCGCGCACGGGGCCCCGAAAACAAAGCACTGCCTTCAGGATTTCTAAGGGCGTATAGTTTTGATTTCACTCCTCACTACTTATCACAGTTTTGAAGGCCATAAAATGCCCAGATGGCACAACTCCCCCCAAATGACCCCATTTTGGAAAGTAGACATCCCAAGCTATTTGCTGAGAGGCATGTTGAGTCCATGGAATATTTTATATTTTGACACAAGTTGTGGGAAAGTGACAATTTTTTTTGCACAAAGTTGTCACTAAATGATATATTGCTCAAACATGCCGTGGGCATATGTGGAATTACACCCCAAAATACATTCTGCTGCTTCTCCTGAGTACGGAGATACCACATGTGTGGGACTTTTTGGGAGCCTAGCCGCGCACGGGGCCCCGAAAGCAAAGCACCGCCTTCAGGATTTCTAAGGGCGTAAAGTTTTGATTTCACTCCTCACTACCTATCACAGTTTTGAAAGCCATAAAATGCCAAGATGGCACAAACCCCCCCCAAATGACCCCATTTTGGAAAGTAGACACCCCAAGCTATTTGCTGAGAGGCATGGTGAGTATTTTGCAGCTCTCATTTGTTTTTGAAAATGAAGAAAGACAAGAAAAAATTTTTTTTTTTCTTTTTTCAAATTTCAAAACTTTGTGACAAAAAGCGAGGTCTGCAAAATACTCACTATACCTCTCAGCAAATAGCTTGGGGTGTCTACTTTCCAAAATAGGGTCATTTGGGGGGGTTTTTTGCCACCTGGGCATTCCATGGCCTCCGAAACTGTGATAGGCAGTGAAGAGTGAAATCAAAAAATTTACGCCCTTAGAAAGCCTGAAGGCGGTGCTTGGTTTTCGGGGTTCCGTATGCGGCTAGGCTCCCAAGAAGTCCCACACATGTGGTATCCGCATACTCAGGAGAAACAGCAGAATTTATTTTGGGGTGCAATTCCACATATGCCCATGGCATGTTTGAGCAATATATCATTTAGTGACAACTTTGTGCAAAAAAAAAAAAGTTTGTCATTTTCCCGCAACTTGTGTCACAATATAAAATATTCCATGGACTCGACATGCCTCTCAGCAAATAGCTTGGGGTGTCTACTTTCCAAATGGGGTCATTTGGGAGGGTTTTGAACTGTCCTGGTATTTTATGCACAACATTTAAAAGCTTATGTCACACATCACCCACTCTTCTAACCACTTGAAGACAAAGCCCTTTCTGACACTTTTTGTTTACATGAAAAAATAATTTTTGAACCCCAAAACATTATATATTTTTAAAGCAAATGCCCTACAGATTAAAATGGTGGGTATTTAATTTTTTTTTTTTCACACAGTATTTGCGCAGCGATTTTTCAAACACATGTTTTTGTGAAAAAATACACTTTTTTAAATTTTAATGCACTAAAACACACTATATTGCCCAAATGTTTGATGAAATAAAAAAGATGATCTTAGGCCGAGTACATGGATACCAAACATGACATGCTTTAAAATTGCGCACAAACGTGCAGTGGCGACAAACTGAATACATTTTTAAAAGCCTTTAAAAGCCTTTACAGGTTACCACTTTAGATTTACAGAGGAGGTCTACTGCTACATTTGACGCCAGACCGACGCTTGCGTTCGCCTTTGCGCGAGAGCAGGGGGGGGACAGGGGTGCTTTTTTTTTCTTTATTATTTTTTTGCTTTTTTATCTTATTTTTAAACTGTTCCTTTAATTTTTATTTTTTTTTAATCATTTTTATTGTTATCTCAGTGAATGTAAATATCCCCTATGATAGCAATAGGTAGTGAAAACTGGGGTCTGTTAGACCCTAGATCTCTCCTCTGCCCTTAAAGCATCTGACTACACCAAGACGGTGTGATAAAATGCTTTCCCAATTTCCCAATGGCGCTGTTTACATCTGGCGAAATCTAAGTCATGAAATGCTCGTAGTTTCCGGTTTCTTAGGCCATAGAGATGTTTGGAGCCACTCTGGTCTCTGATCACCTCTATGGTCAGCTGGCTGAATCACCGGCTGCATTCTCAGGTTCCCTGTTGGGACAGGAGAGCCAGAGAAAAACATGGAAGACGGTGGGGGGGATTCCCTCCCACCGCTTGTAAAAGCAGTTTAGAGGCTAATTAGCCGCTAGGATTGCTTTTACATGAAAGCCGACCGCTGGCTGAAAAGAATGATACCAAGATGATACCTAAACCTGCAGGCATCATTCTGGTATAACCACTCAAAGTCCAGCAACATACCAGTACGTTGCTGGTCCTTGTTGGGCATATATTGTAAACTTTTTTTTCATGCAGCCTGTGGGCTGAACGAAAAAAAGAGATTGATCGGTGGGTATGCCCACCATTAGAATACCTCCCTTCATCCACCCACTTCTAATGATGGGCATACATGCACCGTATATATATATGCCGAAGCATGGGGGCATCCTCCCGCAAAAGTTAGGAGCAAATCACTCCTCCGCCCTCTGCTGCCCCCACGCTTCGGCATATATGCTGAAGTATGTAACTGTGGTGGTGAAATCACCTCCGACAGCGCTGGAGTCACGGCTTTATATATCGTGGGAGCAAACGCTGTTGCTGTCAAAATAAATAAATCCGCGCTGCAACTGAATGGCATACCTGCTAAGCAAATGATGGTTAACAATAAAACAAAGTAACGTTACAGTATAACAGTAAGACTTACCATACCTGCAAAGCAAATACAAAAAAAAATAGTAAAAAATAAAACGTTTAACGCAACCTGTGCCTAAAATATATATATGCCGAAGCATGGGGGCATCCTCCCACAAAAGGCAGGAGCAAATCTCTCCTCCACCCACTGCTGCCCCCACGCTTCGGCATATATGCTGAAGTATGTAACTGTGGTGGTGAAATCACCTCCGACAGCGCTGGAGTCACGGCTTTATGTATCATGGGAGCAAACGCTGTTGCTGTCAAGATAAATAAATCCGCTCTGCAGCTGAATGGCGTACCTGAAAACAAAAAAATGGTTACCAACAAAACACATATCTGAAAAGCAAACATGGTAAAACATAATAACAATAAAACATTGCAGAATAGAATACAGTAAAAAAGAGCAGAACAATAAAGAGAAAATAGAGAGAGAGAGAACAATAAAACGACAACTATTTTTGGTTTTTTTATTTTATATTGTTTTTGTGTTTTTATTTTTTTTTTTTTACACTTTTTTTAGTAACTTTAACTTTTGTAACTGGTACCAGGTTTGGGTCTCTCAAAATGCGATGGCATCTTGGGAG